>NC_035447.2:129294887-129582387 GCF_002127325.2 Helianthus annuus
CTGTGACCGGTTCGTTGTTTGTCCGAGTCTTTCGCAAATTTCCGTTAAAAGCTTAGAAGTTGACCATAACGCCCTTTTCCACTTTAAAACGAGAATTTTGGACATGTGAAAGGACAATAACCTTAGTTACTGATTCTAAGCATGTCGCTAAAACTTCACGTCAATCCGAGGTCCAGAATAGGAGTTATGCTAAATAGCGCAATTACGGAAACTTTAGTAATTAAACGGCGCATTTAGCGTAAAGCCTATCTAAACCCAAATCTCGACACTAAAACTTTTACACAGTGATGTAAAATGATATTTTGAGATTTTAAAGATTTTTAATTATTTTTAGCCTGATCATAACCTGCAGTTATGGCATCGATTCGGTAATTACCGAATATACCCTTTTCGGACATAACTTGAGTTCTACATGGTATTTTGACCCGATTCCAGTTGCTACTGATTTTAAATAATAATAAAGTATTTTGAACTTTATAAACTGTTCGGAAAACCCAGATTTCCTGTAGAACTCGGAAAACCTCTTTTATAATCTTTAAAAAGACCGAAATACCCCTACGGGGCGTATATTGGATTTAAAACTCGTTACGGGCATAATGGAAGGTATCCTACTGATAACACAACCTCTTTAGAGCATGTTAACTTAGGAAACCTGTGTAGGACTCCTACGGTTACCCGTTACGCCTTTTGCGCGCACGGTTCGGTTTATGTAACTAGTTTACATAAACTAGCCGAAACGGGTCAAACCTTATCGTTTTTACTTCAAAATCCAGAGTGTGGTTATTATACCCATATAAAACAAGTCTTCAAACTTGTTGGGTCCAAATCACATTCCATTCCTGGTTTTCGCCTTTCACGCGATTAAACCGTATATATCCTTTGAAACTGACCGGTCTAAGCTAAGGCTAAATTAAAGACCCGTTAGGGTTCTAATAGGTTGTTTAAACCTTCGTTCCAGAGTAGGAGACCAGTAAAAGATACTTGCATTTGTTTGATTGAGGTTATTACTTGCTCAGGTAAATACTTTTAACTTATTTTCCGTTATACGGGCTTGGGTTACGGTATTTAAAATACCGCTTGGTCGGGCAATTGACCCCAAACTCATTAGTAGTTGGGTATTATCAATGTGACCCGTTTAAAAATTGGTTTTGTTGGCTTTACGCCTTTGGGAGCTTAATGACCATGTCCCGGATATCCTTGGCAGCATTTTACGAAATGGCCACGACCTTGACACGCGGGTGTAGGCGTACACTCGACAATGTGTCCATAATTATAAAGGTATAACTGTTGGTTTACCGCCACGGTTTTATGCTATGTGGTGTGTCTATTAACCTTAAACCCGGCACGACCCGGGCGACCGAACGCATAGTGAACATGTAATTCTTTTACAAGATTTAATTGATAAATTATCCCAAGTTATAAAGAGTTTGTGCCTTGTGCATTCAAATCAATTTTATTAAACATTTTACAAAAGTGTCGGTTGAATGTATTTACCAGTGTAAACTAACGTATTTTCCCCAAAAGATTAAATGCAGGATCTACATGAAATAGGCTAGCCACTCCTTAAGCATCGTTAGAGTCTCGCAAGCTTGGGATGCCATATCTGTTGAACAATATTTATATTTTATTTTGATCACCTGTGGATTTATTTCGACTAATCGTGATACTTGGATATTACAATCGATGGTTGGAATATAATCTATCTTTATGCTTCCGCTGTGCATTTAAATATTGTGTGGTTTGACTATATTGTTGCCAACTACGTCACGGTAATCCCCCACCGGTGAAACTCGTGGAAATTGGGGTGTGACAGGTTGGTATCAGAGCCAACGTTGAGCGAATTAAACACTATCCTTATGTGTTTAATCTCAATGACACAATTGCACATACTTGAGTCTAGACAAGAACATAGGACAAATTCGAATTGTCATTCTAGTTGTCTTTTATTGTTTATTGTGATTTAAAAATTTGTTAAGCAGGAAATATGCCACCAGCAATTAGAAGAGGAGGAAGAGGCAAAGGGCCGATCACTACTCATAGTGATCACGAGGCCGGACCTTCAAACATGCGAGCTCCTTCCAGCACGAGGAGCGAAGAACCTCAGAGACGTAGAAGAAACCTCTTTGAGCCACCAAGACGGTCTACCTCACACAGTTCGACACCTTCATACCGTCACTCTTTTGGACCAAATTCGGAGAACGAGCCCAGTAACCCTCAACCTTCGTTTATACCTCTCCAGCGATCTGTTTCGCACCGTTCCTATGGCGATCCTACTCCTTTCTTCCAAAGCCAGTTCAACACGGCTGATTATGTCCAAGAACCAATAGGTTATAACCCTTTAGGACCCGAAGACCATTTCTCTGAAGATAATGCGGTAGATATGGACGAAGATACGGATCCCATAGAACCTGCAAGAGGTACTCCCAATCATCCTATCGAGATCTCCGATGGGTCATCATTCCACGGAACACCCTATCAAGGTCCCGGCAGTTATCAGGCGAGGTTTAACCAGTGTGATTGGTACTTCACACCTTCTCATCATTTCTCGCCTCATGAGCAGCAGCAGCAGGATCCTTCCGAGGATTCGCGTTTCGTGGCAGTTACGCCACCGCCTCCACCGCCACCAGTTCAACAAGCACCTCCAGATCCGCCAAGGTGTAGGAGATCAGGCGCACGGATGTCCACCCGAGGAGGGGAATTTCACTTTAGCACCCCTCGCCACTCGAGTGCAAGTCATTTTCCGCCATTGCCTGAGGAACCCCAAATGGGTGAACCATCGAGCCACCCTGCAGAGGTGAATTCCGCACCAGTTGCACCACCTCCGCCACCATTCGGCTATGATAACCCGATACCTGCGTACGCCGGTTCCACCGCGTACAACCCGTTTGAGTTGCCGACTCACACTCACTATAATTATGCTGACACCGACCCATATTTCGTAGCGGCCAATTACAACGCCCTGCATCCCGAAGGACCTTATGGAAATCCTTGGGGATTAGGATACGCAGCTCATGGGTATCCAGCACCTACTAGACCTCCGGTTCAACAACCGTCGCAGCAGCCACGTTTTTCCCCACCGGAGCAGGAAGAAATCCTTCACCGTTTAAATAGGGTAGAACGAGACTTTGAGCAAGAACGTAAGAACAATCGTGGATTCCTTAAAGGCCTTGCAAACCTGCTAAAAGGTAAGAAGAAACGAGATCATTAGTCTTTATATGTTCTATTGTAATTCTTATTTCAATCAAGTCCCTGTGTGGACATCTATTTGTTTTAGTCCCTGCGTGGACATTTATTGTGTTAGTCCCTGCGTGGACAATTGCCTTTCAGTCCCTGCGTGGACTTATCTTTTTGTCCCTGTGCGGACATCTATCCTTGTATTTGGTCCCTGCGTGGACTTGTTTTCTGTAAACCTCTGCGTAGGTATTTGTCGATTGAAAGTCCCGTTTAGGGCAGTGTGTAATCATTATTATGATTAATGGAATGTTAAGCTTATAAATTTCATTTTTGTCATTATATACATTATTATATGAAATAAATTAAAAATCATTCCTTTTAAATAAGTCTGCCTAAATAAAGAATCTTAATGGTGAGACCTAGCCTGGTGTCATTATAAGACCCGGCCAAGATGGTGAGACCTGAGTAAAAGGTTCAGATTCCTGTTAACCTCTGTAAACATGTTAACATTCTTGGCAGATGTGATTCGTTAAAATCACACGCGTCATTCTTATATAAGAATCCTTCAGAGGATTCCAAGACCTAAGTTAATGATTTATAAATCATGGGTTAAATCATCCATTAGTGATGTAGTGCCTACGGGCCATACTTATTGTCATATAAGACAACAGATAGTTGTAGTCTATGACTCCCTGTCAGAAAAGGTAAAAGAACTATAGTTCAAACCTTCATGCCTTGATTCTCAGTAATCCCGGCTTATATATAAAATGTCCTTGTGACTAGACTTTTGTGCCACTAACAATATTATTTGTAATTAGGATAAGTTATGTTCAAATCCTAAATAAAAGTGAGTAACAAATTAACCAAATATGGTCTATGTTTACCATGGTTAATGAATTGCCATAAAAGACAATTCCATAATAAACTCCTAAATAAAATTCTGTCATATTCTTTGTAGCAGATCAAGATCTCAATGGCTGACCCGAATGAATTTAATAATCATTCAAAGGAGGATGACAATGATAACGCCCAAATTCATATAACGGGCGCTGAATTGAAAGCTTTGGTAGACAACGCTGTGAAGACGGCCTTAGATCGGCAATATGAAGAGTACAGCGAGTCTCGAAGCAGGACCTTATCTACACCACACTCAAAGCCAAGAACCCATTCTAAATCTCACAGCAAACCACCCTCGACCCCGTCTAAGCCTAAGAAGGATGACGATAGACACTCATCAAATGAGAATAGTGTCCGTCCTAAGAAGATAATGGTCGATGATGCACCTCACGCCAGGGGTTGCACGTATAAGTACTTCGTTTCCTGCAAACCCCGAGATTTTACTAGAGAAAAAGGTGCGGTGGACTGTATGACCTGGCTAGACGAAATGGACACAGTTGTGGACATTAGTGGTTGTGCTGAGAGGGATGTGGTGAAGTTTGTATCGTAGTCGTTCAAGGGTGAAGCCCTAGCTTGGTGGAGATCATTGGTTCAAGCCTCTGGGAAGGCTGTTTTGTATAGCATGTCATGGGAGGAATTTATTGCTCTCATCAAAGAAAACTACTGCCCTCAGCACGAGGTTGAGAAGATAGAATCTGATTTCCTATCGTTGGTCATGAAGAACCTGGATTGCCAGGCTTATCTCACGACTTTCAACACTCTGTCAAGATTGGTTCCGTACCTTGTGACACCGGAACCCAAACGGATCGCGCGTTTCATTGGGGGTTTGGCCCCAGAGATAAAAGCTAGCGTGAAGGCTTCTAGGCCTGCTACTTTCAGATCCGTGGCAGATATATCTCTGTCTCTCACACTGGATGCAGTGAGGCAGAGATCATTAAGAAATGCTGATAGTGAGAAAAGAAAACGTGAAGATGATGATTCACGAAGGTCTAACAAGAAGCATCAGGGGAATCGTGACCACAAGAAGGGGTCAGAGAACAAGAAGAATGACCGACAGTCGGGCGATAAGCCCTTGTGCAAGGTTTGTCAGAAGCACCATTTCGGAAGGTGTAGGTATGAAAAGAAATCCCAGCCGAAGGCCTGTGGGATATGCAAGTCCTCTGAGCATAGGACTCTTGAGTGCAAGAAACTCAAGGATGCAACTTGCTATAGTTGCAACGAGAAAGGGCACATCAAGACTAACTGCCCGAAGATCGTGAAGAAGGCTGAAGAAGGGAAAAAGACCAATGCGAGGGTCTTTCAGATGAATGTTCAAGAGGCTATCCAGAACGACAACGTCATAACTGGTACGTTCCTTATCAATGATGTATTTGCAAGAGTGTTATTTGATTATGGAGCAGATAAATCCTTTGTGGATGATAAGTTTTGTGAGTTGTTAAAATTGCCTGTTAAAACCTTGAATGTGAAATATGAAGTAGAGCTAGCTGATGGGACTATGGGAACAGTCTCAACTGTTTTAGATGGATGTGTTATATCCATTAGGAATCACTCATTTCCTTTATCCTTCTTACCCTTTAAACTCGTTGGTTTCGACATAGTGTTGGGTATGGATTGGTTATCGCATAACCAAGCCCAAATCGTGTGTAACCAGAAACAAGTGGTAATCAAGACTCCGTCTGGAGAACCACTTACCAATCAGGGGGATACTCGACATGGATTGCCTGCACAAGTATCTATGCTAAAGGCATCCAGATGTTTGAAGAAAGGATGTGTCATTTATATGGCACAGGTGACTATTGGGGAGGAGAAACCCAAGATTGAAGACATTCCAGTCATCTCTGACTATCCTGAAGTTTTCCCAGAAGAACTGCCTGGTTTGCCACCAGACAGGCAAGTGGAATTCAGTATCGACATCATTCCAGGAGCCGCGCCTATTGCGAGAGCACCTTATAGATTGGCACCCACGGAAATGAAAGAATTGAGGACGCAGCTAGATGATCTGCTAGCCAAAGGTTTTGTTAGACTAAGTTCATCTCCTTGGGGAGCACCAATCCTGTTCGTCAAGAAGAAAGATGGTTCGATGCGTCTATGCATCGACTACCGTGAGCTGAATAAAGTTACAATCAAGAATAGGTATCCTTTGCCCAGGATCGACGATCTGTTCGATCAGTTGCAAGGAGCGAGCTACTTTTCCAAGATTGACCTAAGGTCAGGGTACCATCAATTGAAGGTCAAGGACGAAGATGTGCACAAGACTGCATTTAGGACTCGCTATGGTCATTTCGAGTTCCTAGTGATGCCTTTTGGGCTCACTAATGCACCTGCCTCATTCATGGATCTCATGAATCGCGTTTGTAAGCCTTATTTGGATAAATTTGTCATTGTCTTCATCGATGACATCCTCATCTACTCAAAGAGTCAAGCTGACCACGAGAAGCATCTTCGATGTATTCTTAGATTGCTTCATCAAGAAAAGCTGTATGCCAAATTCTATAAATGTGAATTTTGGCTACGAGAAGTCCAGTTCCTTGGGCATGTAGTCAGTGAGCGTGGTATCCAGGTGGATCCCGCCAAAGTTGAAGCCGTCATGAACTGGCAGGAGCCGAAGACACCTACGGAGATTCGCAGTTTCCTAGGTCTAGCAGGATACTACAGACGCTTCATCGAAAACTTCTCAAGAATTGCTGCACCCCTAACTTCCTTAACTAGGAAGAGTATAAAGTTCAATTGGGGCCCTAAGCAGCAAGAAGCTTTCGATATCCTCAAACAAAAGCTGAGCAATGCTCAAGTGTTGACATTGCCGGAAGGAATGGAAGAATTTGTCGTATATTGTGATGCATCGCACACCAGTATGGGTTGTGTGCTTATGCAGAGGGGCAAGGTGATTGCCTATGCGTCACGACGATTAAAGGTGCATGAAAAGAATTACACCACCCCATGACTTGGAGCTGGGTGCCGTTGTATTTGCACTAAAACTTTGGAGGCATTACTTGTATGGCATTAAATTTGTGATCTATTCTGATCACAAAAGCCTTCAGCATCTGTTCAATCAGAAAGATTTGAATATGAGGCAGCGACGTTGGATGGAAACTCTGAACGATTATGACTGTGAAATAAGATACCATCCAGGCAAGGCCAACGTAGTCGCAGATGCCTTGAGCAGAAAAGAAAGAGTGAAACCAATAAGGATCAACACCAAGAGCATTGAAATCAAGAACAGTCTGAATGAGAGATTGTTAGCTGCACAGAAGGAAGCTGTGTTAGAAGCTAACTATCCTAACGAAAAGCTAGGAGTAACTGAAGAGCAGTTATCCTATGGCAAAAACGGAATTCTGAGATTGAATGGAAGGATATGGGTTCCTGTTTATGGAGGTCTTCGTGACGTTATCCTTCAGGAAGCCCATAGTTCCCGATATTCCGTTCATCCTGGAGCTGATAAAATGTACCAGGACTTGAAGGCAAACTTTTGGTGGATAGGCTTGAAGAAGTCTATAGCCACCTATGTAGCAAAGTGTTTGACTTGTGCGCAAGTAAAAGCTGAACATCAAAAGCCGTCAGGCTTGCTACAACAACCTGAACTTCCCGAGTGGAAGTGGGAAACGGTGACGATGGATTTCATCACCAAGTTACCAAACACAAAGAAGGGAAACGATACAATATGAGTAATAGTTGATAGACTGACTAAGTTAGCACATTTCCTACCCATAAAGGAGACTCATAGCTCTGATATACTAGCCCAGTTGTTCGTAGATAAGATTGTAGCCCTTCATGGCGTGCCTGTGTCTATCATCTCTGATAGAGATACCAGATACACGTCACACTTTTGGAAAAGTTTCCAACAATCTTTGGGCACACGTTTGAACTTCAGTACGGCTTACCACCCTCAGACAGATGGACAGAGTGAGCGTACAATCCAAACATTGGAAGACATGCTCCGTGCATGTGCGATCGACTTAGGTGGTAGCTGGGATAACCACCTACCATTGGTCGAATTCTCCTATAACAACAGCTACCATACAAGCATTAAGGCTGCACCTTTTGAAGCCCTATATGGTAGAAAGTGTAGAACGCCCGTTTATTGGGCAGAAGTTGGAGATGTCCAGATGACAGGACCTGATATAATATTCGAAACAACGGACAAGATTGTCCAAATTCGCGATCGATTGAAAGCTGCCCGAGACAGGCAGAAGAGCTACACAGATTTGAAGCGTAAGCCTTTCAATTTCGAAGTAGGCGACAAGGTTTTGCTTAAGGTATCACCCTGGAAGGGGGTGATGCGATTCGGTAAGAAAGGCAAGTTAAGCCCGAGGTATATTGGACTTTTCGAGGTAATCGAACGTGTCAGATCGGTTGCCTACAAATTAAACTTACCGGAGGAGCTCAGTGGTATCCACAATGTGTTTCACATCTGTAACTTGAAGAAGTGTTTCGCTGATGAATCACTGGTTATACCGCATACAGATGTACACATAGACGAGAGCTTAAAGTTCGTTGAAAGACCTGTGTCGATCGAGGATCGACAGGTTAAGAAACTTCGCAGGAAGTATATACCTATAGTGAAGGTGAAATGGGATGCCCGTAGAGGTCCCGAGTACACGTGGGAGGTAGAGTCCACGATGAAAGAAAAATACCCTCATTTGTTTCAATAAATCTCGAGGTCGAGATTTCTTTTAAGGGGGTGAAGATGTAACACCTCGGAATTTTGCGTCCTATAATGTATTGACACGTGTCATAAGTTTACGCGTGGATATAGATACTAAATAAGGACTAAAGTTGATAAACATAGAAAGTATGTGAATCCGAGGGTTTAAAATGTCAACGAGGGATAAATATATTGTACAGTAACCCTAAATGATGCTCGTACCTTCAAACGAATGAATCATGGATCATACGGAACGAAATATGGAAGGAAGTGAGGAATTACAAACTACAAGGGTCAAATATGTCAACATGTTTAAGTTATACCTCTGAGTGACCTTTTGACAAACCCGAAGCTTTGTAGCGGTTAATTATGCTCACTAGAATACTTGACAAAAATTTCATAAAGTTTCTTTATCGTATGAACAAGTTGTGATCAAATTCGTATGCGAGGGATTAAAGCGTCAACGTTGAAAGTTAGGACCTTTCGGGTAACAATAAAGTTAACCGGGGACTTAACAAAATGGGTATATGTTTTGAAGCCCCTAAACGTCAATTTGGAGGGCTCAAAGTGCAAGAAAATGATGCCTATTCAAAGTTTGAAGAGCCAAGGACCAAATCGTAAAAATCAGAAAATTGAAGATCTGGTGCAGAAGGGCTTAGCGCGACGCGAGGCCCAAGGGGGGGGGGTCTTAGCGTCACGTGAGGGCCTGTCTGGTCCGATTTTGTTGGATTCTTGTCTGCCATAGCCCGTGTAACCGAATTAGATCCATTAATGCTGCAGCATGGGCGCCCCCTACATGCTTTGGAGCCCTTAGGGAGACTTGTTGATGATCAATGATCAAATGTAGCCTTAGTTGTCAACTATCTAGTGACTTATGAGCACTATATAAGGCCTTCATGTGTAACATTATGTTCACAACTTCAATCTGCATTTGTGAAGACTTCTGGAGCTCCAAAGCAGAACCAAGCCATCCCTAGTCGTGCATAGGACTTTGGTAAGCACCCTTAACCTTTCTTAGTTGAGTTTTTGCTTAGTTATAGCTTAAAAGTCAAAACGTCGTAATTAACGGTTGACTTAACGGTTAATCACAGATGGTACAGTGATTAGCCGAATCAAATGTAGTTATATGTTGGTAATTATGTGGGCTTTTAACCCCAAAAAGGGCACCCTCTGATTCCCACTCTAACTAGTCCGAATTTCGAGTCAAACTTGCTTAGAAAAAGTCAACAGAATGCTAAATTGCGATTTTATGCATAATCAGTAATGTAGATGGCGTGTAACCTGTTTTAACACTCATACAACATGATAATAAGTATATTAACTAGTCTAAGCTTGTTTGATCCGACCGTTTGCTGTTTTGACCCGGTTCGGAACCGAAAGTCGCAAAACTTTGACTTTTGCTTTGACTTCAGTTCTGACCTGTTATGGTTTGATTTAGAAATGCCTTAGGACTCTCTTAGGACCAGGTTACATGATGGTATAACCCCCTGTGACCGGTTCGTTGTTTGTCCGAGTCTTTCGCACATTTCCGTTAAAAGCTTAGAAGTTGACCATAACGCCCTTTTCACTTTAAAACGAGAATTTTGGACATGTGAAAGGACAATAACCTTAGTTACTGATTTCTAAGCATGTCCCTAAAATTTCACGTCAATCCGAGGTCCAGAATAGGAGTTATGCTAAATAGCGCAATTACGGAAACTTTAGTAATTAAACGGCGCATTTAGCGTAAAGCCTATCTAAACCCAAATCTCGACACCAAACCTTTTACAAACTGATGTAAAATGATATTTTAAGATTTTAAAGATTTTTAGTTATTTTTAGCCTGATCATAACCTGCAGTTATGGCATCGATTCGGTAATTACCGAATATACCCTTTTCGGACATAACTTGAGTTCTACATGGTATTTTGACCCGATTCCAGTTGCTATTTAAACTCGTTACGGGCATAATGGAAGGTATCCTACTGATACCACAACCTCTTTAGAGCATGTTAACTTAGGAAACTTGGGTAGGACTCCTACGGTTACCCGTTACGCCTTTTGCGCGCACGGTTCGGTTTATGTAACTAGTTTACATAAACTAGCCGAAACGGGTAAAACCTTATCGTTTTTACTTCAAAATCCAGAGTGTGGTTATTATACCCATATAAAACAAGTCTTCAAAATTGTTGGGTCCAAATCACATTCCATTCCTGGTTTTCGCCTTTCACGCGATTAAACCGTATATATCCTTTGAAACTGACCGGTCTAAGCTAAGGCTAAATTAAAGACCCGTTAGGGTTCTAATAGGTTGTTTAAACCTTCGTTCCAGAGTAGGAGACCAGTAAAAGATACTTGCATTTGTTTGATTGAGGTTATTACTTGCTCATGTAAATACTTTTAACTTATTTTCCGTTATACGGGCTTGGGTTACGGTATTTAAAATACCGCTTGGTCGGGCAATTGACCCCAACTCATTAGTAGTTGGGTATTATCAATGTGACCCGTTTAAAAATTGGTTTTGTTGGCTTTACGCCTTTGGGAGCTTAATGACCATGTCCCGGATATCCTTGGCAGCATTTTACGAAATGGCCACGACCTTGACACGCGGGTGTAGGCGTACACTCGACAATGTGTCCATAATTATAAAGGTATAACCGTTGGTTTTACCGCCACGGTTTTATGCTATGTGGTGTGTCTATTAACCTTAAACCCGGCACGACCCGGGCGACCGAACGCATAGTGAACATGTAATTCTTTTACAAGATTTAATTGATAAATTATCCCAAGTTATAAAGAGTTTGTTCCTTGTGCATTCAAATCAATTTTATTAAACATTTTACAAAAGTGTCGGTTGAATGTATTTACCAGTGTAAACTGACGTATTTTCCCCAAAAGATTAAATGCAGGATCTACACGAAATAGGCTGGCCACTCCTTAAGCATCGTTAGAGTCTCGCAAGCTTGGGATGCCATATCTGTTGAACAATATTTATATTTTATTTTGATCCCCTGTGGATTTATTTCGACTCATCGTGATACTTGGATATTACAATCGATGGTTGGAATATAATCTATCTTTATGCTTCCGCTGTGCATTTAAATATTGTGTGGTTTGACTATATTGTTGCCAACTACGTCACGGTAATCCCCCACCGGGCCCACTGGTGAAACTCGTGGAAATCTGGGTGTGACATCTGTCGCTGACTGGTCAGATTGTGTCGCTAACTGATCAGACTGGTCGCTAATTTTTGTTGCTGACTGATCTGTTTGGTCGCTATTTTCAGCATGAATAATAAATTCTTTCCATCCCGGTTTACTTGTATCAAAGCCCTTTAAGTACTTTTTCCACTTGTAACTCTTCGTTTCATCAAACTTTATATCTCCACTTCTAGCTACATGTACCCGTCCTTTAATCGGGTCGAACATACGGTACTTCTTCCCCGGTTGAGACCCCAAATGCACCATTAACACACCTCTATCATCCAACTTTTTCAGCCCGGTAGTTAAGTCTTTCACAAAACCCAAACAACCAAATACCTTTAAGTAGGAGAGGTCTGGTTTTCTACCCTTCAACTTTTCATACGGAGTAATCGAGTTTTCTAAAGCCTTCGTCGGTGATCGGTTCAAAAGATAAATCGAGTGATGTACCGCTTCACCCCTAAAAATTTGTGGCAGCCCCTTCGCCTTTAACATACTTCGTGTGGTGCCCAAAATCGTCCGATTTCTCCTTTCGACCACGCCGTTTTGTTGCGGGGTGTAAGGAGCGGTAAACTGACGCGTAATTCCTTTATGTTTGCAAAAATCACCCAAGACATGTGACCTAAACTCACCCCCATTGTCGGTTCGTAATGCTGCAACTTTCTTGCTAAAATCGTTCTCGATCCTTGTAATCAACTCGATTAGAACACCCGACACTTGATCCTTTGTTTTTATCAATGTTACCCACATGTAGCGACTAAAATCATCGACTACAAGGAGTATGTATTGATTTCCAGCATTCGTCTTCGGTGTGATTGGACCACAAACATCCGCGTATAATAGTTGCAACGAGTCGGTCGCACGGTAAAGACTCTTCTTTTGGAAGGCGGCTCGTGTTTGCTTCCCCATTATGCAAGAATCACATATTTGCATGGGATGTGATATTGTAGGCAACCCGATTGCATGCTTGGATAAAGATTTGAGTGCTTCAAAGTTAAGGTGCCCAAGACGAGCATGCCAAATCCAAGCCTCGTCGTCTAGCTTAACCTGTAAACACACTGGGGACACAACTTTTAAGTTAATTTTATAAATACGATTCTGTGAACGAGGTACCTTCATCAACAATGTTCCATCCTCTTCGAACATCCAAAGTACGCCATGTTGAATCGTGATTTTGTAACCAATCTCGTTAAGTTGACCGATGCTTATTATATTACTTTTTAGTGATGGAATATAATAAACATCATGCAGCGCCCTTTGTTCCCCAGATTTTCCTTCCAAGATGATCATTCCTCGGCCTTTGATTTCAACGCACGATCCATCCCCAAACTTTACTTTGCCAACCATGTGACGGTCGAGGTTAGTAAACCACTTGAGGTTACCCGACATATGATTACTGGCCCCATTATCCAAGAACCATGTATCATCTTCATGTGGAATTGATGCAAACTTCCTCGGATCGACCCGTTCTTCATTCAATAACACGACTTCCTTCTCGTGACTTGCCATGTAGAGTACAGGACCATCTTGTTGTACAAGGTTGCTTTCTTCGGTTTTCTTACGTGTGGGACAATCTGAAGAGAAGTGACCTAAACCGTCACAACGAAAACACTTCATTTTAGAACGGTCTTTTTGTTGTTTTTGTTCCGGTTCCTTGCCTTTTCCCCGCCCCCCAGATTTACCACGCCCCCGACCTCGACCACCTTGACTAGTTTCGGCTCCCGTTTTACCCCTCCCATAACCCTTTTCCTTTTTCTTCTTTGCCTCCCACTCTTCATAAGTAAGAAGTAATTGATCACCTTTAGTTGGTTGATCATTTTCTTCAAGTTTAACCCGTTCCTCGTAGGCTATAAGACGACCCACGACATCATCGAATCCAACTGTCTTAAGGTTAAGAGATTGCTCGAGAGAAGCAACCATATGAATAAACCTTTTCGGTAAGCCATGTAGAAACCATTTAACCAGTTTCTCTTCTTCAATCACCGTTCCAAGAGAAGCAGATCTAGAAGCCATCCCTGAAATCTTTCCTGCGAAGTCAGCAACGGTGCTAGGTTCCTTCATCTTTAAGGCTTCAAACTCAGACATCAAGGTTTGAAGTGTCGCTTCTTTTACTCGATCAGCTCCTTGATTGCGGGACTTAACGGTTTCCCACATCTCTTTTGCTGAATCACTGTTACCGATTTGCAAAGTTAGCTCTTCGGGTAACGCTTGGAATAGTAAGGCAGTTGCAATTGAGTCCTTGTTCTCATCTACTATCGTTCCTAGATCAATAACCTCCCAAACCTTATAAACCTTGAAGATAGACTTCATCTTCATAGCCCAAACAACGTAATTCGTACTCGTAAGAATTTGACATGGAAGACTAGGCAGATGTTCCTTAGCAGGAGGAACCCGATTCGCGTTATCACCCATCCTTCGGTTTCTCCTGTTGTAAGTAAGAGGGGTACTCGGACTTCAAGCAATTTTATAAACCCAAAAATAAAAAAGTCTTCAAACAAAGAATAGTCTCCTGTTTACTTTGTTAATTTTGAAAAATAACTCAAAAAAACAAAACCTATTCTCTGTGTTTTTTTTTCTTTAATCACAGCAGCAAAACACTCCTTCTGTTCCTCTTTTCTTCTTCACGAGAGCTGTGATTCTGATCACAACAGTCTTGTTCAACCAACACCCTTTGATTGCTGGTACTTCCTTGAACCCGCCTGATCGCTGGTGCCTTCTTGAACCCGTCGCAATAATCGATCATTAGTCCTTTGCGAATCGATTTCTTGCCGGACTCTCTTCACTGATGATCTTGATCACTGCCTTCTTGATCGATCTCCCTTGAGCTCTGATACCAATTTGATAGAAATTGATACTGTACGCAGGTATTGAATCAAAAACTCGCTCGTTCTTGTTATTAATTAATTGATTACATCTGGTTACATAAATTCCCTTATATATAACCTAAACAAGAAATCTATTTTGACTCAAATTAGGATTAAAAAACTAACTCAAAAAAACCCCGAACTTTGTGACTTGGTCACTTTTTACCCGAGTCTTTGTAAGTCGGTCACTTTTTACCCGAACTTACACAAGATTAGACTAACAATATGGACATGTAGTGTACCTAAAACCACCATAAGCTTCATGTAGCGTTATAAGTCCGTTCACACTTCTTTATTGATACCCAAAACTCACAATTTATCTTATATCAAGTTAATTGATAAGCCACAACATTCCAATTATACAAGTAGCTTAATTCCATGAAACTTAACATAACACCATTTACATAATACACAACGCAACTAATTGTCCACAACAATCTTAAGAACGAGTTAGGCAACTAGTTAAATACTCGTCGTTTCTCATAACACTGGTAACACTAATCCTAATTACAATTTCCAAGGATATACATTCCTTCCCCAATTTGGGGAGCCCTGATCCATGTACATTGTAATTTTTTCAGAAACAGTTATCCCTAACGTTAAAGATTTCATAAGCACTTTACATCTTAATATGTATATATAGACTTATGTAACACCTCTTCAAACCACAGCTTAGGTTTTCAAGTTCAAGGATACCAAAAGATTTATACACAAGACTAAGCATGTATTAAGAGTGTACATGTATAAGGATTCAAATAACGCACCTGTTAAAATCAAATTTATGTGTCCAAGACACAAAATATCATGACATGGTTTATATCACATGATTCTACAAGGTCACACTCAAAGAATGACTTGATATTAGCCAACTGCTTAAAATGGGTCTTAAAGAAGTCCAACTTTAATATCGTATTTGTTAAAAGAATTATGATTGATCATGCATCAACCATGCGAATTGTGGCCACGGTTAATTGGCAGTCGATTGTGTATTAATTGTTGTGCCATTATATTTTGATTATTTTTATTTTAGAATATTTAGTCAAATATAAAAATTATTGAGGTGAAACAATTCTTTATTCTTGTTTCATATTAGAAGATGTGAGAATTGTATAAACACATCTACGATGCCCTCTCATTTCCGTCGTTCACCCGCCTCCTCGCCACCACAAGCCGACACTGCTCTCATTTAACCTGATCCGAACGAGGTGACATTGCATGGGCGATCAGTTAGAGACAGGGTTTAGAGGTCAAGTTTTAGGTTTTTAATTTTTAATGGAGGGTGGTGGCTAGAGATTCCTGAGAGATAGAAGAGGGAGAGAAAGTTTAGTGAGAGAAGAAGCTAAGAGAGTTTAGGGAGAGAAAGTTTGTGCTGCCTGTCACTCCCCCAGTAGCACCTATTTCTGCACCCACTGATATCCCATTGTTTCCCCCACACACCACAGACGCTCATCACACTGATCTTCCCATTACGTTCCTCCAGGACATACCGCCACCTCATCCTGGAGAGGGGTCATCGAGGCAGCCGCCTGTTTCTGTTCCACCCGTGCTGTCAGCACCTTTTCCGTTCACATCTCAGTTTCCTCATGTTGCACCACCTACTGCACCATCTTTCATGCCATCGAGTGAGCCATTTTTATGGACTACGCCCCCTATCATGCCATTGTCTGATCCGTACCACTCGTACCATGTTGGGTACTCTACGGAGGACATACTTACATCCTTGATGATGTAGCAGGATGCATTGACACGTCGTATTCAGAAGTTGGAGAGAGCTCCACGACCACCTTGCCATTGTCAGCCCACCTTTGCAGCACCGCACACTCCGCGTCCACTTTCCCCTGATTCAGACGTTCGTTTCTTGACATCAGAGCAGCAGATAGCATATTTGCTGCGCGTCTGTCGTGTTTTAGAGGAGGACTGGTTACACATGCGTCGCTTGCTTTTCTCTCGTTTTCCTCCTCCTCCTCTGCCATCAGTATATGCATTTTTGTTCGATGCAGGTAGGCTTTTGGTGAGAAGACCGCGATTATGCCGACTATACAGCATCATGAAGACTGCATTTTGATGTCATGACTTTTGATGTTTAGTTTTTGGTTGTTGTAGATGACTAGATAGTTCAGACAAGGGCAATGTGGCCCTTAGTCACCTTTGATGTACGATACAGTTATAAAACTTGTAAACATTGTATTGTGGTCTTGATTTTATGATAGCATAATTGCAGTATTCTCATTATATGCGTTGTTGGATTAATTGTTTTAATTTTATAACATGTGATGTTATGCGATTGGTGAATGTTATTACGTACGCATACTATTTACTTACTATGACCTGACCAAGTGAAACATCTTTTAGAAGATGCCTCCAAGACGTGACCCGCGCATGCCCACTAATGAGGCGGAACTCCAAGGGATCATTGCCGCAGCTATCGCACAATACGCTGCCTCTCATGGAGAGACAAGTGGAAATATCTCGCACAACCATGGAAATAACAATCCACCCAATGGTAATGTTAAGTCGTTTGAGATATACTATGATACATTTGGATATTTATAGCATGCCCGCTAATACCATTTGTAAATGCTAACGTTTGTGCAGGGTGCACTTACAAGCAATTTCTTGATTGCAAGCCCGTGAATTTCGATGACACAGGAGGTGCTGTTGCGTTTGTCAGATGGGCTGAGAAGACTGAATCTGTCCTTAGAATGAGCAAGTGTGCTCCCGAGCAATAAGTGACCTACATCTCAGGGCTGTTTCTGGATGGAGCCCTATCGTGGTGGAATCTGCAAGTGCAAACTTTAGGTGAAGCTGCTGCTTATGCGTTATCATGGAATGAGCTGAAGGAAGTGTGAATCATGTGGAAGGAACGGCCACACGAAGGATACGTGTTGGGCCGGAACGGGTGCTGGGCGTGGTGGTAATCGAGATCATGGGAATGGTAATGGAAACCGCCAACAAGGAGGAAATGGAAACCGTGGAAACGTTGCGAATCAAGCTGGGAATGGAAATCGCAACCAAAACAACACTCAAGCTGGAAATGGAAATGGTAATGGTCGAGGACTAGGATGTTTCAATTGTGGAGAAGTTGGGCACTTTAAGAGGGAATGCCCAAAGCTGAATCAAGCCCGTGGAAGAGTGTTCAACATAGGAGCAAGGGAAGCGCGCCAGGATCCCAACGTTGTCACTGGTACGTTCCCTATAAATCAACGCTTTGCATCTGTTCTGTTTGATACTGGTGCCGACTATAGCTTTGTATCGTTAGAATTTAAGAATATGCTTGGGTTAACTGCTAGTAAGTTAGACGTTCTGTACTCAATTGAACTGGCTAATGGAAAGCTAGTTGAAGCGAATGAAGTTGTCCGAGGATGCATAATTGAGGTGGGAGAATGCGAGTTCACTTTGGATCTACTACCAGTCGAGTTGGGAAGTTTCGATGTAGTAGTAGGGATGGATTGGTTGTCAAGCAACAAAGCCGAAATTGTGTGTCACGAAAAGACCATTCGCATCCCAATAGAAGATGGAAAAACGATCGTGGTTCATGGAGAAAAGTGCAATACACCTCTAAGAATCATTAGCTGTCTGAAAGCTCGAAAGTGTTTGCAGAAGGGATGTGTCACCTTCTTGGAACACATCGTGAATAAAGAAGCTGCTGAGCCGAAGATCGAAGACATCCTAGTGGTAAAGGAATATCCTGAAGTTTTCCCAGAAGACTTTCCAGGATTACCGCCACAAAGACAAGTCGAGTTTCACATTGACTTAGTTCCAGGCGCCGCGCCTGTGGCTAAGGCACCCTACCGACTTGCGCCTTCGGAGATGCAGGAGTTGTTGACGCAGCTCCAGGAGCTGTTAGACAAGGGATTTATCAGACCAAGCTTCTCACCTTGGGGAGCTCCAGTTTTGTTTGTTAAGAAAAAGGATGGTAGTTTTTGCATGTGTATCGACTACCGGGAACTGAACAAGTTGACTATCAAGAATAGATATCCGCTGCCGAGAATTGATGACCTATTTGATCAGATGCAAGGTTCAAGCTACTACTCAAAGATCGATTTGCGATCAGGTTATCACCAGTTGAGAATTCAAGAGGAAAGTATTCCTAAGACTGCTTTTAGAACTCGATATGGACATTACGAGTTTCTGGTCATGACGTTTGGGTTGACAAATGCGCCAGCCGTTTTTATGGATTTGATTAACAGAGTTTGTAAGCCGTACCTCGACAAGTTCGTGATTGTGTTCATCGATGATATTTTGATCTACTCAAAGACGATGGATGAGCACGAACAACATTTAAGAGCTATTTTGGAGCTACTTAAAAAGGAGAAGTTGTATGCCAAGTTCTTGAAGTGCGAGTTCTGATTACGCAAAGTCCAATTTCTTGGGCATGTGGTTAATGGAAATGGAATCCATGTGGATCCAACAAAGATCGAAGCGATAAAGAATTGGGAGACTCCAAAGACGCCAACCGAGATTCGACAATTCTTAGGTTTGGCTGGTTACTATCGAAGGTTCATTGAGGATTTCTCAAAAATCGCTCAACCCTTGACTTCCCTCACCTAGAAGGACAAGAAGTTTGATTGGGGAATCAAACAAGAAGAAGCGTTTCAGTTATTGAAGGACAAGCTTTGTAATGCACCGATCTTATCGCTACCAGATGGAACGGATGACTTCGTAGTATATTGTGACGCCTCGCGTCAAGGTTTAGGATGTGTGTTGATGCAGCGACAAAAAGTTATAGCGTACGCATCACGACAGTTGAAGGTTCATGAGAAGAATTATACCACGCACGACTTGGATTTAGGCGCAGTGGTATTTGCGTTGAAGATCTGGCGACATTATTTGTATGGTACGCGATGTACAATCTTCACGGATCATAAGAGCCTGCAACACATATTTGACCAGAAGGAGCTTAACATGAGACAAAGACGTTGGGTTGAACTGTTGAACGACTACGACTGTGAGATCAAGTATCATCCAGGGAAGGCGAATGTGGTCGCTGATGCCCTGAGTCGAAAAGAAAGGATCAAGCCCATAAGGGTTAGGGCTTTGGAAATGATTGTCCAGACAGATCTCTCACTGCGCATTCGTGCCGCGCAAAGAGGAGCTCTTAAAGAAAGTAATGTTGAGGATGAATATCTCCGTGGGATGGAGAAGCAGTTGGTACCAAACGAGGAAGGAGCTTTATGTTTCATGAAACGGATTTGGGTTCCTCTGTTTGGTGGATTGAGAAAGGTTATTTTCGACGAAGCTCACAAGTCACGGTACTCGATTCATCCAGGAGTGGATAAGATGTACCAAGATCTCAAGGATTTCTACTGGTGGCCTAGGATGAAAGGCGATGTTGCAGTTTATGTTAGCAAGTGTCTAACGTGCGCCAAGGTAAAAGTCAAATACCAGAAACCTTCAGGTCTTCTGCAGCAACCGGAAATACCCAAATGGAAATGGGAACAGATTTCAATGGATTTCATAAAAAAATTGCCAAGAACGCCCAAAGGTCACGATACTATTTGGGTAATAGTAGACCGTCTAACGAAATCTGCGCATTTCTTGCCAATCAGGGAAAAAGACAACACAAGTAAACTAGCTGAGATATACATGAGGGAGATTGTTGCACGTCATGGAGTGCCTCTCTCAATCATCTCTGATAGAGACGGAAGATTCGTGTCAAGGATTTGGCAATCCTTTCAAGAAGCATTTGGATCTCAGCTGAATCTAAGTACAGCATTTCACCCACAAACGAATGGACAGAGTGAACGAACGATTCAGACATTAGAAGATATGCTGCGAGCTTGCGTAATGGATCTAGGTGGAAGTTGGGACACTCACCTACCATTAGTCGAATTTTCATACAATAACAGTTATCACGCAAGTATTCAAGCCACACCGTTCGAAGCTCTTTATGGACGCAAATGTCGATCACCGATTTGCTGGGCTGACGCAGGTGATAGACAACTAGTTGGTCCGGAATTGGTCCAGGAGACAACTGACAAGTTTGCACAGATCCGAGAGCGCATCAAGGCAGCTCGCGATCGACAAAAGTGTTATGCGGATCAAATAAGGAAACCTCTGGAATTTGAGGTAGGAGATATGGTTTTATTGAAGGTTTCATCCTGGAAGGGTGTGGCACGCTTTGGAAAGCGTGGAAAGTTGAATCCGCGATACATTGGTCCATTCAAGATTTTGAAGAGGGTTGGTTTAGTAGCATACAAGTTGGACTTACCTGCTGAGCTTAATGGTGTTCATGATACATTCCATGTATCAAATCTGAAGAAGAGTCCAACACAAGAGACAGATGTCATTCCTGCTGACGAAGTTAATATTGACGACATGCTCCACTTTGTTGAAGAACCAGTTGAGGTTACTGATTGGAAGATTAACAAGACACGCCGGAGTAGTGTCAAGCTCGTCAGAGTTCGATGGAATGCAAGACATGGTCCAGAATTCACATGGGAGCGTGAGGATCGTATGAAAGAAAAGTACCCCCATTTATTTCCTAAGACCCCTGCGACCAGAAGCAGAGCTTAAAATTTCGGGACGAAATTTTCTTAACGGGGGGGAGAATGTGACAACCCTCACAATTCCAGGTATCCGTACAATTAATTAATAATTAATTTATGCTTAATGACTGTGCTTGATTACAATTATGATTAAACTGCTTTCTGTTTTCTGTTACATACATACACATGCATCACATTTTATACTGTCACTCTAATATTTACACACAAACATTAGTGACAAACTTGATGCACAAAGCACAGTTAGCACACTAAACGGATAACCCAGAGACATGCTGACAATGCCAGCACATAGACAGGCAATGTTTTTGAGGCCAGTATGAGCCAGAGATAGAATACTACACTAGTAGGGAGTGTAGGGAGGTGAGGACCATAAAACTGCGTCACTAGGTGATAGTTATAGTGCCCGGAAGTGCTAAAACATATTTTAAGTGCCGAATTCTGCACTAAATAACCAAAATTCAGCATTAAGCAATGCTAGTAAAGTGCAAAAACTTGGCAAAATAGTCCTAGATACTTTCCAAAGTGTTGGAAATTTAATGTGTCACTAAAAATAATATAAAAGACACTTTGTAGACTAATTTAGCACTTTAACGGATCAACACCCAACCGAACAACCGGACTTTACCCGAAACATAAAAATATTGCCAAACACACTGTTTTTACTTTTCTGAGCTAGTTAGGGTCCCCGAACAACCTAACACACCTTATATTACATAACACACAATAATACACTATCTATATCATTTAAACTCTAACTAAATTCTAACTAAACTAGTAACCAAGAATTGAAACCCAACCCCATACACCCCCCCCCCCCTTCGACGGTCATGGATGTGGGGACATCCCCCCACATCTTTTGATTATTTTATTTGCCAATGCTGTTGGTTAAAGAAGCATAATACATGGTGGTTAAACATGAATTGGTTTATAAGTAAGCACATAAGGTCTTAAGCTTTCATTCACAAAACTCAACAAACAAACAACTTCTCTCCTTCCTCTTTCCTTACTTTCGGCCGCCACCACCATCCACCATACCACCACCATCAAGCTTTCATTCAAGCATTCTATATACATACAAAGGTGCAAGAGGCCCTACAAGTAAGCTTGGTGCACTCGGAAGCTTAAGGACCGCTCTTGTTTTCTTTTATCCACCACTTTTACACTTTGAAACTCCCCTAGCCTTGTGCTAGTAGTAAGTGCCTTAAATCTTCATCTTATTCTTATTTTTGGTGGTTAATAGTTGAAAGAATGATAAAACTTAAGAAACTCTGAGAACTTAAACAAGTCTTGAAATATAAAGGATGAAGAATGGATAAAAGAATGAAGTAGTGTTATAATGATGATAGAATCATGTTGTTCTTGTGTTGTTGTGATTATTAAATGTTATTTGTTAGTAGATGATCCATCACATGGACTTGCTAGATCATGTTTAGAGACATGAACTAGCAAGGTGTGAAGATTAAAGATGTTGTGGATGATGGAATCATCCACACATGAACTTTGAACTTGAACAAATAAGTGATTTCTTGGAAAATAAAGTTATAAACTTGTAGATCTAAAGATCTATGGGTGGTTTTTCGAAAGAACCAAGTGAAAGGAATAAGTTTTGTTAAAACTCGGATCTTATATGAAATAAACACATTTTTTAGTAAGTAAACAAGTGTATAAACACTTGTGTAACAAGAAAATTTCACAAAGAAATATTTTTGTAAATCTTGACTAGAAGTTGTAAATGTTCAAATCCTTTAAAAATAAAGTTTTTAAGAAACTAATCACATTTTTAAAGGTAACAAGACTTACTAATTATGCTAGTAAGTTACTACTTGTTTTTATCAACTTTCAAGTTCATAAGTTTATGATTTATGCTTATTTTTGTCAAGTTTGGTAATTAGAGATTATATATTGTTGGATGATGATTGATTGAATGATTTTACAAAAGAAAATGATATGCTAAAAAGCATGGACACCTCCATTTACAAAGGAAACTCTGGCGAAATTCTTCTAGAATTTCAACACTTAGAAATATTTTTCTAACAAATGTTTACAAGTGTATTTTTAACTTGGTTTTCAAAATAAACTTCGCCATGATTTTTATTCCAAAAATTACCAAGTACCGGAGGTGGATTTTCGTAAATAAAATTTGATAAATACATATCTAGAATATATATATATATATATATATATATATATATTAGGGGAAAGGATGTATAGAAAACCCACTTTAATTTAGAAAACCCGGGAAACTCAAAGCTCCCGATGTTTTTTTTTCTTGAAAAAATTTACACATGTTATATACATGTTTTTAAGGGTTTTGGGCAAAAAAAATCAAAAAAGTGCCGAGTAGATATTTTAAAAAAAAATAAACAAGTTTTGGTGTAACACATGTTACATTCATCTGACATATTTGTAACATGTGTTACACCAAAACTTGTTTATTTTTTTTAAAAATATCTACTCGGCGCTTTTTTGATTTTTTTTGCCCAAAACCCTTGAAAACATGTATATAACATGTGTAAATTTTTTCAAGAAAAAAAAACATCGGGAGCTTTGAGTTTCCCGGGTTTTCTAAATTAAAGTGGGTTTTCTATAGATACTTACATATATATATATATATATTATACTAAAACGCTTGTGTGATTATTTGATTATTTTGTGAACTAGGTATATGTTATTTTTAGAGAAAAATAATATAACTTGAAAATATTATGAAATTTCAACTCCAAAATAATACCATCGCTCTCACAAAATAAATATTTAAGTTACACAAGTATTGTTGCCTTACGACACGCTAAAACGTAACTTATGTATATTTCGGAAAAATACTCTCGTACGTATATTTTGATAAAGTATTATTTTGGAAAACGTATGAGGTAAAATATAATATTTTTGGGAAAAATATATATATTTTGGAACTAAAATGTTTTAGACAAGTGATTAAAAATATATTTTCTAAGTGGGACTTAAAATATATTTTTCGGAATTATAAAGCGTACATGTATAGAAACCCCCATCCTTGGGAAGTGTTGATGCATGGATGTCTGTTGACTTCGTCTGCATTATGTCTTAGGTCAAGATAGGTCAACATAGGAGCTTGAAAGTCAAATTAGGGTTTTATGTTGAGGTTTCGCTTATTTGGTCACATTAGAGGTTTCGCTTATTAGTCATTTAGGGGGTTTCACTCATTTGGTTTAAATGAGGTTTCGCTCTTGTGTCATGCCCTTGGAGCGAAACCACAGGAACTATATATAGCAGTTTGGAGCGAAACCTGGTAGTTCAGTCGTGTACGTTGGAGCGGAACCTGGTCATTGCTTGTGTAACCAAACTCTGTCAAAATCATTCCAGAAAGCAATAAAAGAGAATGAATTGAAAAGGAAAAGTTGTGTAACTTCATGTGCATTGATTCCGCCTTTGTATGTGAAGATGAACGTTCTCAACTGACTGTTTAGGGTCGGAACACGGTCCAACAAGTGGTATCAGAGCTCAGGACGAGGAGTTCATACTATTACAGCTTGATTCTACAGAATTCTCTCATTTCTACTCACTTTCTCTCATACTTTTTCAATTTGAACTGGTTCCTACGGTTGAAATGGCCTGATTTTTTAATATAACGTGTGAAACATAGTAATAACAAACCCTAGAAAGAATCAGATTAAAACACGGCTTAAAAATGGTAAAAACTGGTTAAAAACAGGGTTTCGCTTTTACGGTAAACGAAGGGGTCTCGCTCGAAAGTGCTATTTCGCTCATACGAACATTGATATTTCGCTCATAGGAACTTTGCTATTTCGCTCATATGGACAGTGATAGTTTCTCTCATACGGACATTCGGGTTTCGCTCATAGGAACCTTGATATTTCGCTTATCTGTCATTGTCTGGTTTCGCTTATTCAGACATACCTGATTTCGCTTTTCTGTCAAAAGTGGTTTCGTTCATTTGACACTTAGCTATTTCGCTTATCTGTCATAATAGCTGATATTTCACTTATTTGTCATTGTTGTTCAAAATTTCAGAAATTTTTCTAAGTGATTGCTGATTTTTGCAGATACATTCAAGATGGATGACATATTCTTGAACCCGTTTAGCAACATGTACGCTTTTACTGGAAATTCCGGAAACGATGATACTTCGTCTAGCAATGCAAATGAGAACCCGTCGAATATGAAGAAAAAGTTAACGGAAGCTTGGGAATCTGAAAGTGCCTTCGGGACATTCAATAAACCTCCAAAGCTAATGACTATCGAGGAATACAGTCGGTGGTCAAGAAAGTTTGAAGATTGGTTGATGGCATTTGCATTTCCCAGCTGGAAGAGTATGAAAAACGGTTATGAAAATGGAAACAAAAATGGTGAAACTTTAAGATCAGCTGAGGAGATTGAATCATTTGTGGCTGAACAAAAATGTGTGGCATTGTTATTTCAGTCAGTTTGGGAAGACATAATCTCGTTGATCGATTATTCAAATGCAAAAGATCTCTGGAAAAAGCTAGAAACAAAATGTCTAGGAAGTGCTGAAATTGTGAAAAGTAAAAAGAAACTTCTTAGGAAAGAGTTTGATATGTTTGGCTGTCTAAAGAATGAATCAGTGTCAAAGATGATAGAGAGGTTTGGGCATTTGAAACTAGAGCTAGCTAGACATGAAATTACATATTCTAACGATGAGCTAGTAGACAAGTTGTTCGATTCATTACCAGACGAGATGGATTGGAGATATTATGCCCTCATGCTGAGAAACACTATTTTGCCGAAAGATCTTACTGTGGATTTGTTGATTGAGAGACTTGAAAGTCACGAGCTGGAATTGAAGAAGACATACTAAGTCAATCACACATCCTACCAGCAGAATTTGGATTTGTATTATCCAAAAAGCATGATGCCTAAAGCAACTTCTCCCAAGACTGCGTTTATTGCTGAGAATGTGTCCACAGCAAGCAAAGAAAGTCAAAGTGGTCAAAGCAGTGGAAATCACAGTGGATCTTCATCATCTGCAAGTCATTCTGATGCAAAGTTTCAATGCAACATCGCAATAGACTTAAAGAATGCTCAGAATTTTGATGAGGAGTCGGCTAAACAGCAGATGATCTTTCTAGCATTTTTGTTGGAGTCTTATGAAGGGTTAGTAGCAGGGAAGATAGGCAACACCAACTTAACAAAAGAGGACTATGATCAAATAGATCCTGAAGAAATGGAATTAATCGACATTCGTTGGTGCATGGCCAGTGCCGTTCGTCGAGCACAGCGTTTCATGGAAATAACCGGCAGAAAGACAATTAGTGGTCCATCTACCAAGCTGGGTTTTGATAAGTCCAAGGTGATGTGCTTTAAGTGTAAGCAGAAAGGTCACTTCAAGCGAGAATGCAGAAACGCATATGCTGATGAGTCGAAGAATCCTTTCAGAGAAGACTATTACAAGAAGGCAATTTATCACCAGAATAAATCCGAGCCACCTAGATTGAAGCAGATCGAAGACAACAAAGAGAAATCTAGAGCTCTTGCGGTGATTTATGATGATGAGGGGTATGATTGGAGTCAAGAGGTTCTACCGGAGGAAGATGCGGTTGGTTACGCATTCATGGCGAAAACTGAACCTGTTCCGTGGAAAGACAACAAAACTGAAGAGCAGAAGTATAGATACAGAAAAATGTTGGCTGAAAACAGAATAATTTGAATTTCTGGTATCTATTTGGAAGCGAAGAGAGCGAGAAGATGGGATCTGGACAGGGAGTGTTATCTTGATCCATATGGAAATATTGTTGTCGATGACAAAACTCTTGATCTGGAAGCCATAATCAAGGAGTTCAAAGATGAGGATGAGTATTGGCAGAATAAATTGTGGGGAACTGGAGACGAGAAAGAGAAAGAAGAGAAAGAGAGGAAGGAGAAAGAAGAGAAAGAGAAAAAGGAGAAAGAAGAGATAGAGAAGTCAAAGAAGATTGATACTGGGGTTATTGACACAACGCAGGAGTTGAATGCTGAAAATCTCGGGAAAATGGTTGACAAAGTGCTGGCTGCTAAGGCACTTGAGGTAGATTCTAACTCCGTGTCTGAGTCAAAAAGCCAGGTCAGTTCAAACTCGTCAACAAATGCATCAGGTAAGAAAATTGATGGAAATGTTGATTGCAAAAATTGCAACAAAGAGTGCAAATTTTGTAATACAGTCACGTATCTCAACGGTAAGAAAGTTGAAGATCTGACAGCAAAAGTCAGAAGCGTTGAGAATCAAATTCTTGAGCGTGACAAAAGAGTTAAAGCTTCGACTGAACGGATAAAAGAATTAACTAACCAAATTGAAAATAATAAAATTGATCATGAAAAAGTTAAAAATGAAAATGAAAAGTTAATTCTTGAAAACCGTCAGATTTCTGAAAAGTTTGAAAAACTCAAAAGCACAATGAAAGATAGTGATGATCGAAATGGTAAAACTTATAAAGAAAACGTTCATCTAAAAGCAGTGCTGAGAGTAAAAGAAGAATCAATCAACAAACAACTGGATGAAATCGCTAAACTGAAACTTAAATTTCAAGAGGCTGAAATTGAAAACGAGCGAATCCAGTTGAAGCTTAACAATTACAGCTCCGCAAGCTTTGTTTTGCAACATATTGTTCCCAAACCCATCGGGAAAAACAAAGCTGGCGAAGATGTTTATTCTGATGGAACCGGGGTGGGTTTTCATAGAGTTCCACCGCCGATTTTGGATAATTACACGAAAAAGCAATCTGGGTTGGTTGAAATTGAGGAAGAAAGTGAAATGAATCTTCCGGACTCCATTGATGTCACGTTCACATCTTCCAATGACGATAGTGTCCAAAATGATATTGTAAAAGGGGTTGTTGAAAATGTGTTAAAAACGGATAGTGACACTACTGAGGAAGATGGGTGTTTTCTGGACAAATACATTCCGAAACAAAAGTCCAAGAACAACTCAGATGATGAACCTACTCTTGTCATGTACAAGATGTCGGGATCTGATAAGTTGTTTTCGGATTCTGAGTTTCCGATTGAGAATGTTAACATGAACAAATTGACAAATGTTTTCAAGTTAGTTGAATTTGAGTTGTCAGCAGTGAACAATCTGAGTCAAACGAAGAGAAAAATGAGTTTTGAGAAAGAAAAAGCTTACAACAAGAAATCTGTTAATCCATCACGTTTTTATAATAACAAGAACCGAAACAATTGGTCGGGTGGTTATCAGGGGGGTAAGTCTTATCTGAAGAAAAATGTTCAAAACAAGAGGTTTGTTGAGAAGAAAAAGTTTGTGAACATTTTGAGTTCACTTGCTGATGAAGAGAAAGAAATTTTTTCAAAATCAAATAAAGAGTTCTTTGAGAAGAGAGCTTCACAGGCTCAGTCTGAAGGCACAAGTCGAGTGGCTGATACTCGAACATGCTTCAGATGCAATCAAGTTGGTCACATTGCACGAAAGTGTACCAACGTGAAGCCTAAGACTGAAACTATGAAGACCCAACAAAAGAAAGTTGAGGTGAAGGGTAAAGCACCAATCGTTGTTGAGAAAAAGAGTGTGAAAAATGACAATGTCAAAGTGAAAAATGAACCTGTAAAGAAGTCGGTAACTAAAAATGACAAATTTTACAAAAGGGTTGCATTATCTCAACAAGTTTGGAAACCAAAAACTGAGAAAAAGATTTCAACTTCTGAGGATTCAATTCAAGTTGATTATGATGCGAATTTTCCACCTCTGAAGGCTGAAAACTTTAAAATTCAAGTTACGAGAGTTAAAACGGTCAAGGTTACACCTAAGGCTGATGAGGCCTGGGTGGACACTATGTTTGACTAAGCAGTTTGAACTGCCGGAGCTTCCTTGATCGCGAAGCATGAATCGGCATCTTTATTGAAGTTGGTTAAGTCATAGTTTGTTATGTGCAGGATCTTCCAAAACTTGTATCCAGATGGATCATGGATAGTGGAGCTTCAAGACATATGACAGGGAAGACTGCATTGCTGTTTGATGTCAGAAACATAAATGGAGCTTACGTAGGTTTTGCGGGTAATCAAGGAGGAAGGATTATTGGTGAAGGAACGTTATCCAACGGGATTGTGACGTTTGAGAGAGTTAACTACATTGCTGAGCTGGAGAACAATCTGCTGAGTATCTCGCAGATCTGTGACAGGATGTATACCACTCACTTCACTGATAAAGAATATTTGATCTTGAAACCAGGATTTGTTATCCTTGAGGAATGGATTATCATGCGGGCACCGAGAGTTAATGATCTGTACGTGTTGGATATAAGCGTAGCTACTACAACCACGGGTCAAGCTCACTGTTTCGTGTCCAGAGCAACTGAAAAAGAATCGAGATTATGGCACCAGAAGATGGGGCGTATACATCTTAGAAAAATGAATCATTTGGTGCATAATGATTTGGTTACAGGAGTTCATGTCAAAGGTTTTCATCTGGAAGGGGAGTGCATTAGTTGTGTTAAAGGCAAGCAGAAGAAAAAGTCACACCCTACAAAGCAAGTCAATTCAGTCTCAAGACCCCTGGAGAGACTTCACATGGATTTGTTTGGTCCGGTGAATGTCAAGAGCATTACGGGAGATAAATATTGTCTTGTGGTTACTGATGATTATTCCAGATTTTCGTGGGTTTCTTTCTTGAAGACGAAAGACGAAACGTTTGACAGTTTGATGGCGTTGTTCAAGAAGATTGAGAATCTGTACCAGAGGCGTATCAAAAGAATTCAAAGTGATAATGGTACTGAATTTAAGAACAGCAAGATGGAAGAATTTTGTGATGAAAGGGGTATATTGCATGAGTTTAGTGCTCCGTACACTCCGCAGCAGAATGGAGTCGCAGAACGTAAAAACTGGACGCTAATCGAAACGGCTAGAACTATGCTCGCAGATTCAAAGTTACCAATTAATTTTTGGGCTGAAGCTGTTTCCGCCGCATGCTATACGCTCAACAGGGTTCTCACTGTCAAAAAGTTCAACAAAACATGCTTTGAGCTGATCAATAATCGCAAACCGAATTTGAAGTATCTAGAACCGTTCGGGTCCCCTGTACAGTTATAGAGCCTTATGGAATGTTTGGTCCGAAGTGCATTGAGGGTATATTTGTTGGATATTCAAGTCCTACGCGACGTGTCTTCGTTCCAAGTGAGAAGCGGATTATTGAAGCTGCAAATGTTGAATGTCATGGTTATACTATGCCGCCACAAAGTCCAGGAGATTCATGGCGTTATCATTATGATAAGTTGTGGGAATCGTTTGACATGATGGAAGAGGAAGAAGAAGAAGAAGATTTCTTTGATGAGTTGGATATTTTGCGCGAATACGAGTCACAGCAAAGGTTTCCAGCTGAGTATTCAAGACGACCACGGGAAACTTCAAATGAAGATGAAGCAGGTCTGAGTAATGCTGGTGAACACGATGATGTACAACAGAATGAAGTTGCTCAAGATAATCAGTCGGTTGAGAATGATAATCAGGAATCTGAGAACATGCCGATCTTTGATCATGGAGATTCAGATTCTGAGGGGGAGCAGATTCAGGATTCAAGTCAAATAAACCAAGTTGGTGAACAAAATGCAAATCAAAATGTTACTAATCTGGGAGGTGATGTAGATGTTCCAAGTGAAGTGATGCCGCGAACTCTTTCATATCATCCAGAGGAGTTGATCATAGGAGAATTGCATTCAGGCGTTCGCACGAGACGTCAAATAGACCAGGGCTTAACATGCTTTTATTCTACAGTAGCACCTTTACAAACTGAATTTTCATTAAGTTGTTTTATCTCGCAGATTGAACCGAGAACATATAAAGAGGCGCTTACTGAAGACTCTTGGGTCATTGCGATGCAAGAAGAGTTGAGTCAGTTTGAAAAGTTGGGAGTGTGGAAGTTAGTGGATTTACCGGATGGTCAAAGGAAAATCAATACAAAATGGGTATTCAAGTGTAAGAGAGACGACAGAGGAGTTGTTGTAAGGAACAAAGCTCGACTCGTTGTTCAGGGCTTTAGTCAACAGGAGGGGATTGATTTTACTGAAGTCTATGCTCCTGTGGCACGACTAGAGGCAATCAGATTTTTCCTTGCATTTGCGTCTTGGAAGAACTTCAAAGTTTATCAGTTGGATGTAAAATTGGCGTTTCTTTATGGGAAGGTCAAAGAGGAGGTTTATGTCGGTCAACCGCCGGGCTTTACTGACCCAATCCACAAAAACAAGGTCTACTTATTGGACAAAGCGCTGTATGGTTTACACTAGGCCCCTAGAGCTTGGTACGAGACTTTGTCTCAACACCTACTAGCCAACAGTTTCATACGTGGAAAAGTGGATGCCACTCTCTTCACTAAAGAGGTCGACGGACATCTTCTGATAGTTCAGATTTATGTAGACGATATAATCTTTGGGTCAACGAATGAGAAATTGTGCAAAGATTTCGAACAGGTGATGAAGCAAAAATTCGAAATGTCATCAATGGGGGAGATGAAATTCTTTCTGGGACTACAAGTTGAACAACTACCTGAGGGAATTTTCATTCACCAAACGAAGTACGTGCATGATATTCTAGAGAAATTTGGAATGTCAAGTTCTACTCCAGCTACTACCCCACTTGCAACAAATCATGGGATTCATCCAGATCTCACCGGAGACAAGGCTGATGAAACGTTCTACCATTCCATGATAGGTTCTTTGATGTATCTAACTGCTTCACGTCCTGATATCATGTACCCAACGTGCCTCGCAGCAAGATATGAATCTAACCCGAGAGCTTCGCACATGATTATTGTGAAGAGGATATTACGCTACTTGAAAGGAACACCTACATTGGGGTTGTGGTATCCTAGAAAAGGCGACTTTACTCTCGAAGGGTATTCCGATTCGGATTTCGGATGCTGCAAAGTCAATACCAAATCAACAACTGCAGGATGCCAGTTCTTTGGACCTAGATTGGTTACCTGGCAGTATAAGAAACAAACGTCTGTGGCGCTATCTACATGTGAAGCGGAGTACGTTTCTGCTAGCAGTTGCTGCTCTCAGATCCTGTGGATACAGCAACAGATGCGCGACTACGGTTTGCAGTTTCTTAACACACCTCTTTTTGTTGATAATGAGGCCGCTATAAATATAACAAAGAATCCAGTACATCACGCTAAAACTAAACATATAGAGATTCGTCATCACTTTATTCGCGATTGCTTCGAGAAAAAGTTGATACGAATTGAGAAAATCCACACTGACGAACAGAAAGCTGATTTACATACCAAAGCTTTTGATAAAAATCGGTTTAAATATTTGTTAAAACTGAATGGTATGAAGCTTCTTTCGGTGTCGGATGGCATAATTGGCGTTGATGAGAGTACTGTTGCGGATGAAGATGAGAAACAATCTGCAATGGTTTGTCGATTTTTTACTTGTTTTGGTATTTAGGGGGAGTAGATGTATATAGTTTATTTTCAGAAAATACAAAAACAGTAAAAAATGCTAAAATACAAAAACATGATAAAACTGAAAAAGAGCTTGTGTAAAAAGGGAAAATGATAGTACATCGGCTAGACGATTACAGTATGCTAAAGAATTGTAAAGTCTAAATGAGTTAAATAGTCTCACTAATGATGTGTCGATAGGTTTTCGCACATTTAGTAGATTTATTCGGGATATAAACCTAAAATTTCAAACTTGTGAAATTCGTGGGGAACACTACTTGGATATATAGGTAACCCCTGAAATCTCGTTTGAAAGGTCCCATATTCTGAGATACTAGGTCTTTATACTCAGTGATATCTGGGGTATTATTCCGGGACTTCTGCTGAATGGAAGTTCTGACCTAGTCCCCGAATAATACTTTCTGCAAATGCTTGTAATATAGCATCGCCCTCAGCAAGCTGATGAAACAATAAAATTGATAGTCGCTGCTGTTGTAACTAAAAGATCCTCTAAAGGGGACACACCAGAAAGTCAAAGCCATCATCTCTCTGCTTATACGGAAGTATCGACCTGAGCTCTCACGGCCCTCGCATTTAGCCCCTTACAGATATCATTTGTGGTATACTCACATGTAAGACTGAATATCTGGGATTCTGGATACGGGAGTATATTCAAGAGGTGGGACACATGAATGAGCTAAGTTCATAAGATATCTAAATCGTATCCTGAGTAGATTGAAATCTGTGTGAGAATTTAAGATGGATCAGTATATCGACAATCGAGGTGAATTGTTTAAGTCTGAGTATGAAATATAGCTTAACGGTACTAGTAATTTGTCTGAAAAGCTGATATGATTCCCTGACACGCTCGCCAAAAATAAGTTTGTAAATAGTTTAATTTTTTTTTATTCTGCAATTTAAGTTTTCTGCATTTCATTTCTTAGTTTAGATCACTTTATAAAATCCAAAAAGATTTTATTTCTGCTTTATTTTTGACAAACCAAAGTGGAGAGTTAATCGTTGGATTCTCGAAGTTTGAAGCAGATGCAGGAAAGTTCTGAGCTGAAGAATGAGAAAAGCTTACTTTGTTGGAATTTGAGATGTTTTTCAAAGTTAAAACAAGTTCATTAATTTGATGCTTGTTACATTTTTTTTAAAAATATTTGAAAATGTTAAACAAAAATCAGTATGTTTTGTCATCAGATCAATCAAGTTCATTAAATTGGACTTGGTAGATTAATTGAGTAATCAGGGTCATTAACTTGGACCTGAATACTTGAGTGGATTTCTAAAGCTGATTGAATGTGTATGTGTGTGAAAAGATAGTTTTTTTAATGTTTAATGGTTGAGACACAGGTTTTGGACTTCATCATTCCCACGGAAGTTAAATGTTAAAGCTTGAACCAGATCAAGACCTCAGATTCTAGCATATTGAGAGGGAGAGTTTGTGAAAGGGGGAGTCTGGATCAACGGTCAAAGGGAAGACTGAAGATGAAGTCAGGACAAGATTGTGAACCAGTGAAGATAGAATGTTTATGATGTGAAGACAGAGAGTTGGAGAAAAGACCAAGACTGAAGACTCGGAGCTGAAGACTTCGTCAACATCCAAGGGGGAGTCTGTTGATGCATGGAATGTCTGTTGACTTCGTCTGCATTATGTCTTAGGTCAAGATAGGTCAACATAGGAGCTTGAAAGTCAAATTAGGGTTTTATGTTGAGGTTTCGCTTATTTGGTCACATTAGAGGTTTCGCTTATTAGTCATTTAGGGGGTTTCGCTCATTTGGTTTAAATGAGGTTTCACTCTTGTGTCATGCCCTTGGAGCGAAACCACAGGAACTATATATAGCAGTTTGGAGCGAAACCTGGTAGTTCAGTCGTGTACGTTGGAGCGGAACCTGGTCATTGCTTGTGTAACCAAACTCTGTCAAAATCATTCCAGAAAGCAATAAAAGAGAAGGAATTGAAAAGCAAAAGCTGTGTAACTTCATGTGCATTGATTCCGCCTTTGTATGTGAAGATGAACGTTCTCAACTGACTGTTTAGGGTCGGAACACGCTCCAACAGGAAGGAAAGATACTTATAAAATAATTTAGAAGTGTGAATACGAAATAGTTGCCTAACTATTTTCTTTCCAAGAACGTTAAACCCTAAGCCAAGGCACGGCCATCCGTCTAATAGGCATTAGTACGTGTAGGTCGTCACGCAGCAGATTGAGTTGGAGATTGACGTTTCTGGATACGCACTTCTGTGAGTTCATGTCCCCCTTTTCTCTTTACTGTTTTCAGTTTTATACTTCGGGGGTGAAATACATGCGAAAATTATTACAAACATTTATTACATGGTATGGGTAGCGTAGGGAGGGTTTATACTACTAGATCATGTGAGGGGTGGGTACAACACTTGAGGCCATTAATCCTCGTTGTTAGGACCGAGGGACACAAGAGTGATAGATCTATTTGGGTGTAGCGAGCCCACACCCGTGAGGCTGGGGCGGCCCATAGAGGTGACTGTGTCTTCCAGCCGAAGCCCGATAACAAATTTGCTAGGTTTGAGTTTCCCTGCACTTTCTTACACATGCCAGTGGCTTTGCAACCCATTGGGTGATCTCTTTTTCCTTATTGCTACATACCAGGGACTTTTATACATACTTCAAAGGTTTATACTTACTCACTTTTACATGAACTCGCTCAACTTTTTGTTGATTTTTCAAACTACATGTATTTCGGGAAATTAGTGGGTCTGGCAAAATATGCATTCTCGTCAAGCTGCGTAAGGAATAATGATGTCATCCGAGTTTAGGAAATGTGACCCTTGCCTGGACGGGTTACAAGTCTTAAACTGTGTTTTTATTGATGTCTTTTGGTTGTGTCATGTGAACACATTTTAAATTATGTCATGTTGTAACTTGTTTTAAGTGTCGACTTTTTAAACAATGTTGTTGTGATAACTTTTAAAACTTGATGAATGGATGACTATCATGGTTTTATTTTCATATAGCATTGTTGTGATTATGCTATGGTATTAAGAAGTCACACCAAATAAACCCACGCTTCCGCAAAAGCCAGGGTGTGACATTAAATAATAAAAAGTTATATCTTTATCAACCCCGTATATTGTACAGGTTAAATAAATGTAATTTATATATCAAATAATAAAAAATAGTTATATCTTTGAAAACCATATGTATTACACAGATTAAATAAATGTAATTTGTATTCTAAATGCTAAAAACGTCGTATCTTTAAATAACTCGTGTATAATCGGGTTGAATAAATCTACCAAATAATAAAAATATTATATCCTTAAAAACCCCGTATGTTACACGTGTTGTTTAGATTTAAAAAAGAGTTATATCTTTAAAAACCATATGTATTACACATATTAAATAAATGTAATTTTGTATATTAAATACTAAAAACGTCGCATCTTTAAAAAACCCATGTATAGTCGGGTTGAAAAATCTACCAAATAATAAAAGTATTGTATCCTTAAAAACCCCGTGTATTACAAGCGTTCGTTGAATAACTCTAAGTTTACATAGCAAATGCTAAAAATTTATATCTTTAAAAACTTCGTGTATTACACGTGTTATATAAATGTAATTTTGTATAGTAAATAATAAAAAAAAAGTTATATTTTTAAAAACCCGCGTTTTACAGAAGTTGAATAAATATAATTTTGTATACCAATTAATAAAAAATATATTTTTAATAAATTAGGATAACATTTAATATTAATTTATTATTTATATATTTAATATATGATAAGTAGGAAAGAGGGTATTTGTTTTAAAAATATATTAAATTAACAATTTAGATTTGATGATAATATTTTATTAAAGTATGATAACATTTAATATTAATTTACTATTTATTTATTTAGTTAATATAAGATAAATATAGATTTGAGGACACCTTCTATGAATGACACGTGTACAAAACTTGTTTTCTTTTATTATAGTAGATAGATAAAGTTAATTTAAAATTTTAATTAATTAAATAGCATTATGTGTCATACACCCTTCAATAGTTTTATGAAAGTTTATTCATATTAACTAGGTTAGAACCCCGTGTATTACACGGGTTAATTAAATGTAATTTTATATATTAAATAATAAAAAGTTATATTATATTGTACGGGTTAAGTAAATGTAATTTTGTATATAAAATAATAAAAAAGTTATATCTTTAAAAAGCATGTGTATTACACATATTAAATAAATGTAATTTTGTATACTAAATACTAAAAACATCGTATCTTTAAAAAACCCGTGTATAATCCGGTTGAATAAATCTACCAAATAATAAAAAATTACATCCTTAAAACCTCGTATATTACACGTGTTGGATAGATCTAAAAAGGAATTATATATTTAAAAACCATGTGTATTACACAGATTAAATAAATGTTATTTTGTATATTAAATACTAAAAATGTCGTATCCTTAAAAACTCGTGTATAGTCGGGTTGAAAAATCTACCAAATAATAAAAAAAATATATCTTTAAATTTAATTTTACATAGCAAATAAAAAAATTATATCTTTAAAAACTTCGTGTATTACACAGGTTATAGTAAATAATAAAAAAATTATATTTTTAAAAAACCTCGCGTTTTACACGAGTTAAATAAATATAATTTTGTATACCAAATAATAAAAAATTATATTTTTAATAAATTAGGATAACATTTAATATTAATTTATTATTTATTATTTACATATCTATACTATATAATAAAAGAAACCATTTTGAGGACACTTGTCATCATATTAGGCCATGTTTTATAGATAAGTATTATTTTAGTTTAATCTTTTCTAATTAATTATAGATAATTCTCCTACTAAATATTATTTAGTTTAATTTTTTATTGATAATTATTATTTAGTTTAATCTTCTTCTCATTTATAATATTATTTATTTAACTAATAGAGTAAATTACGATTTTGGCTCCTGTGGTTATAGCACTTTTACTCTTTTAACCTAAAAAGAATTTTTAACATCTAAGCCCCAACGTCTTTTTTTCTAATCTTTTTGGCCCCTAACGTCTTTTTTCTAACCCTTTTAGCCCCTAACTTTTAATGGATGGGGTTAGTGTTAGGGGCTAAAAGGGTTAGAAAAAAAGACGTTTGGGGCTCAGATGTTAAGAAATTACGGATAAAGTTCCATAAATTATCTTATTATTTATTTATATTAATTACTAGGTTAGAAATTGTATCTTAATAATTAAACAAATATCGAGCATTTTCATGACGAGGGTGGAGGGAACGATTTTCTTCTTTATATTAATTACTAGATTAGAAATTATATCTTAATAATTGAAATAAATATCGAGCATTTTCATAACGAGAGGGGAGGGAACGATTTTCCTGCTTAACAAATAATTTATTTATTTAATATATCTAGAATACAAGAAGAATAATAACTACATTTATCATACTAATAAATTTATCCAAAACAACCATCTTTTTAAGATGCAACTCAAGTCTATATGTTTAAATTTTAAAGTAATGTAACTTAATAATTACCGATAATTTATACTTATCTAATTAATTTAAATATTATTTTGTTGCTATAAGTTTATCTAATTGGCTAATTGCTATATGCCTAATCTAAACATTTCAACAATATTTTTAGAACTAATAAATTAATACTACTCTTATTTAAATAAAACTTGGGTTCACATCATGAGAAAGTCGATGATACAGTTTGTCTTCTAATCGATGGTTCAAATGTTTTTATATTTATAAACTTGACAAACATCACAAGTTTTGATCATACATAAAACAAAATTTTGTTCGGATATCAGAAAAGTATCTTAAAATATCGTTTTATAATTGTTAAATCTTCGTTATTAACTATTTGATATTTTATTTTCTCTAACCCGTGTAATACACGGGGTTATAACCTAGTTTAATATAAGATAAGTAGGAAATAGAGGTATTTGTTTTAAAAATATATTAAATTAATAATTTAGATTTGAGAATAATATTTTATTAAAGTATGATAAGATTTAATATTGATTTATTATTTATTTAATTAATTAATATAAAATAAATATAGATTTAAGAATACTTTCAATGGGTAACATAAAAGATAGTTTCTTTTATTACACTAAGATGTGCCATTTTTATGCTTCCATTTAACTATTCAAATACGGATTTAGTGTACGCAATGGAAAATATTATTTTTTTATCTTATGTTTCCCATAAATTGGTTGATGGAGCCTGATTTTACGGGAAGTATGATCCAAATTATAAAATTATTAAATTTTCAATTCACTGAAAAATAATAAATTCACTGAAAAATAATCTAACTATAAAATATTACAAGACAGAGTTGGGTGAATTATTAACCGGTCCCACGTTCTACATTAAATAGAGCATACACTCTAGCACTATATGAATTTATTGATAAAGAGTTTTCTTTTCCTTTTTAGAACATATCATTTTTTTTTCTTTTACTTTCAAGACCAAAATTAAGACAATGATAATAAAAAAAATAAAAATAAAAGAAAAACAGACTGAATTACGATTTCTATGATTAAAAATAGAATCCACCGTGATATTGGTTTGATTAAGAGCTAACTAAACAACATGTTGTAAACGAGCCGATCAAAGTTATAAGAAAACGAACGAAAACGCCGATGTTTGCTTGCTATAACTAAACAACATGTTATAAACAAGCCGATCAAAGTTATAAAAAAAAAAAACGAACGAAAACGTCGATGTTTGATTGCTATATCTAAACAACATGTTATAAACCTTAGCCATTAGAGATGTTAACCCCATTTTCAAAACATTAGAAAAAATCCACGATGTTGTAAGTTATGATTTTAAAATGTATTTTTTTTAAACACTTCCCGACCAAAATGAATAGCATGTCTCATGTCTTGTTGCTTCAACTCTGAGACCATGAAAGCATTTAATTCCGCAGACTGATTTCCATATCTACCTCTTATTCTACCACATTCAATGCCATTTAGAAAATATTAAACATTTAGCAATGCTATTTAATTCCAAATCTAAAAAGGTTTTATTATTTATAGTATTTACAGTTTATGTTTTTTATTTTTTATTTTTTTAACGGCAAATTTTGGATCACTGACGGATCACTGAAGTATTATCGTGCCACCAGCGGAACCATCTAATCATATTCATCTCCACTAAACAATAATGTCTATACATCAATTCAGAAGAAAACCCAATAAATATAGGAAAAATCCTCCTTGTCAGAAGAAAAATCCAATAAATCTAGGAAAAATCCTCCTTGTGGGAATCGAACCCAGAATCTAACGGTCCCTAAGTATTATCTCACGTTCGAAAACATAATAAAACTGACCTAAATTATTTTTATTTATTTTTTTTTATTTTAACATAATTAACGTATAATACATTATCAATGTACTGTTTTATATGTTTATTTTTAAATATTTTGACAATGATATTATACATTAATATTTATTATTATTATGGATTTTTAGTTAAAACTTACTAGAAAATATTATTCTCTCCTAAGACGATATTTTTCTCCAATGACACCTCGTGATTCAAATGTGCCACATAGGGACGGACTTACTAAATGTGAAACGAGTAGGGCTGTAAACGAATCGAATGAACACGAACAAGGCCTTGTTCGTGTTTGTTCGTTAAGGAAATAAATGTGTTCACGAACGGTTCATGAACACTTACCGAACGAGATTTTATGTTCGTGTTCGTTCATTAAGGAAATGAGCGTGTTCGTGAACGGTTCACGAACACAAACGAACACAAATAAATTTGGCGAACGCGACGAAGGATAAAGATAGATGGCCTAGAGAGTAGCACTCGAACTAGAATCCCTTATTGTGGAACGGAGGTCGATCGTATTCGCTGATGTAAATAATGAGAAATGAAAGGGGAAATGATGCATAAACAAGGTGAAAGTGGGTTTTCTAGTTTAATTGTTAGCGTAATAAAAATAAAAGTTTAATAATATAAAAAAGTACAAATAAAATATAAGAAAATACAAAGATCTTCAATTAAAACACAAACATACGAACATAAACGAACGCAAATCAACGAATGTTCACGAACACCTTACCGAACGTTCACGAACACAATCGAACGAACGAGACCTCTGTTCATGTTCGTTCATTTAACTAATCGAACGAAATTTCTTGTTCATGTTCGTTTGTATATTAAACGAACGAACATAAACGAACTTCCCGCCAAACGGTTCACAAACTGTTCGCTGAACGTTCGGTTCGTTTACAGCCCTAGAAACGAGGTCAAGTGATCGTACACTTTTTCAAAAATTGTATACTGTTCAAAATATGTTTGATCCTGAACTTTTCAACCTTGACCAACATAAGTTATTGATGAAAAATAAAATTAAAGTTGTTACGTAGTGGAGTGCAGGGCCGGCCCGGAGGTGCGGGTGGGCGACGGCTCAGGGCCCAAACTCTTCGAGGGTCTCAAAATTTATTTTTTAATAAAGTTACGATGTATAACTTAATATATATAAGTACTGAATTGGAAATTAACATAATGAGGCGTATGGTTTGATGGATCCCAAGTCACTTTATTAGTAAGCAGATCTTAGGTTCTAATCTTGATAGCTTTATTTTTACTTGATTTTTGTGTGTTCCATTTTATGAAGAAAGTCTTTTTTTTTTTTTCTTTCAACTCTGTGTATTTTGTAAATAAATTTGGATAGGTTAACGATGGTTTTACATGATCGTAAATAACAATTTTTAAAGTTACGACATAACTATTCGGTATTTTTTGAATTAACTCTTACAACGTGTTTTCTTTCTATGTTTCATTGTCCAAATGCGCGTGTGATGTGCTTTTTATCTACGTTTCCACATAAAAAGCAGTCCGCCGCAACATGCGGGTGATTCCACAAATTTTTAATTCATTTTCATATTTTTAAAACTTTTTTGTATATTTTTTTTTAAAAAGTTTATCTTTTAAAGGCCCGTGTTTTATTTTCGTACAGGGCCAACAAATTTCAAAGATTTTCGGAGATGCCATGGTGGAATGATTAACCTTGTTTTTCTTAATTTATCTAATCTATCGGCAATTTTAGAGAATATTTTATCTCTTGTTTTTTTTTTTCAGAAAAAGTTATGTTTCTCGCAAGACTCAAGCTTTTGACATTTAGGTAGCGTTTGGTATGCAGGAATGAAAGGTGGAATGGAATAGACCATTGAGAGAGAATGAAGAAAAGAGTGTTTGGTTGGTCGATGGAATGGAATCGCCCATTCCAAAATGCATTCCATTCCTTCAAAATCATTCCGTCCCCCCCCCCCCCCTGTTTTTTTTCCATTCCATTCCATCTTCACCTTTCATTAACAACACCACAACCTACTACCGTTGGCACCACCCATCACCACTGTCATCCGCCGTCGTCACCCACCTTCGCCGCCACCCGCCACCGCCGTCACCCGCCATCTTCGTTGCCGCCACCCACCCCCATCCCCGCCATCCACCATTGTCGTTGCCACATCCGATCACCGCCACCACCCACCTTCGATCATCGTTGCCACCATTGCCGTTGCCACCTCCGATCACCGCCGCCGTCGCCACCCACCTCCGCCGCCCACCTCTGACCACTGCCGCCACCCACCTTTGCCGTCACCCACCACCACCGTTGTCACCACCCGTCGCCGTGTCCAAGCGCCGCCGTATCCACCCACCACCACCGCTACAACTGCTACCTAGCACCACCCACCATCACCGCCCATCATTGACCACCGCCATCCGAGTTTATTCCTTCGTCTTTTCCCGTATACCAAACAACAAAAAGTAATGGTTCATTCCATTCTCACATGGTAACCAAACAAGACATGGAATGGTAATGATCATTTCCATTACCTCATCCATTCCATTACCTCGTCCATTCCATTCCCCCGTCCATTCCATTACCCCATACCAAACAGACCCTTAAGGAGAGCTCACTTTTAACTTAAAAGGCTTATGGGTTGTTTGACCATTTATAGGCAAATTTCTGACCAATTCAGATTGGAGGTCTTAACCATTCAGATTCAGTATAATGTTTAACCATTCAGATGCAAATGTCTGAACCATTTAGACATCTGCTCACGAAACAAACAGTCTAAATCATTAAGTGCTGAACCAGTAAAAATCTCATTAAGAAGCAAACAAACAACCCCTTAGTCAATTAGACCCAACCCAACATGAGAATATTTCATCTAATCATGTGTACATTGTTTACTTAAAGTTGCTCATATTTTTTTTCTAACTATAGAACCACTCTTAAGTTTAATTATTTCTCCATTGTTTGTGAGATTATTAACAAATGTTCTAAGTATTTTAAAATTAACCGACTAAATAAGACATATATGAGTTTTAATTAATATTTTTTTTATCTTAGCCTTTTTTTTTAATAGGAGCCAACGAAGCACGATTTAATCCATAAAGAAAACCTAAACTGTTTTTTTATGACCCGATCCATTCTAGTTAAAAGCAACTTGACCCGATAAAATTGCAAACCAAGTGGAGAATTCCAGTGATTCAATCAATCATCTACTTGGCCTACACAAGAGTCTCGATGCTTTAAATGTTACCTCCCACTTAGGACGTTTTTCATTTAAACTTTTAGGTTAGGGTTTATTTTCGCCATCACCACCATTAACACTATTGGACCACAACGCTTGGTGACAAAAAAATATTCATTTTATCTTTATTAATTGAATACATCTTTATTTTGTGACAAAAAAAAAATATTCATTTTATCTTTATTAATTATCTATATTAATAGAAACTCCCTATGAACAGTATTTCAATATTTTTGTTTAATATTATTCTTTTAGTTTTTATTATTTTATTGTTTTATTACTTTATTTGATTTTAATCATATTTATATTCTTATATTACTTTTAAGATACGGTCAAAGTATGTGTATCAAACAAAATACCATAAAAATGGATGCATATCGGTACCTATTTTGTTCGGTTCAGTTCGGTACGATATCGTAACGATAGGGTGTCAGTTTATGGAAATCATTAACAATAAAATTAAATATTGGTACCGATTGATACATATGTTGTTCAATCGGTTTCAATTCGGTTTGGTACAACAGCGATACAACGTCCGTTTTCAAAAAAAAATTTGCAATGTTGAAATATAATAAACAAAGAATGCAAACAAACATAACCAATATCAACTGAACAACATCATTACTGGTATCGATATTCGCTTTTATTGTTTTCGACTGATGTTATGTTTCCTCTTTGGAATGATACTATAGCAAATGCAAGTACCGTAACGAACCAAACTAATACCGACTGATTCCCGCCGTGAAGCGCTGGGGAATCTCACTAGTTGAATATGAAAATGTATTCAAATTAATCAGTACCGATTTAATACCGGTTGAAATAAAGCTTATCACAGCCCGTGATACTAAAAAGAAATCACTTAAGGGGCTGTTTGGCAACATCTGAATGTTTAAGTGCTGAACCAGTAAGAGGTCTGAACCATTAAGTGTTGAACCAGTAAAAGGTCTGAACCATTAAGAGCTTGTATAATGCTTAACCGTTTAGAGGAAAATGTCTGACCAATTCAGATTAGAGGTCTTAACCATTCAGACTCTGTATAAATCTTAACCATTCAGAGGCAAATGAATGAACCATTCAGACATCTGCTCGTGAAACAAACAGTCTAAACCATTAAGTGCTGAACCAGTAAGAGGTCTGAACCATTAAGAGACGCATTAAGTGTGACACCCGAGCAAAATCCGCAATAATCCTAATTTCCTCACTTCACTCCTCGGTTCTTACTTGTCAAATTTCGGGACGAAATTTCTTTCAAGTTGGGGATGATGTGACAACCCGAACCTTTGAGGTCAGCGACGTCTAACTTTCTAATCTAATTTCTTATTATTTCCTCTTTGATGTATTATACGTTCCGCGTTGCTTTGGGCCGCAAGTCGTTGGGCCACGGGCGTTTGGGCCGCACACACACAGTGTATAATTGGGTCGCGCTTACGGTTGGGCCACATACTCTTCTTAGTTATAAGATATTTGTTTCTAAATCCCTTCGGTCCATATACACATGTTATCCTAGATCGAACTACACAAGCCCGGAGCCCAAACCGAGAATGTATGTACGCCCAGTTACACTTGGTTTATGTTGGGCCTGGTAGGGCCCAGGTGGATCTTAGTATTGGGGGCCGACCATTAGTATTTGTGCACACCCATGATGTTTACGTAATATGTACCACAAATATATGCAAACCCTAGCTCTCCTCCTCTAACCTTTTGAGCGACGGCAGATCTTCAAGTCGGGACCCCCCCCCCCTTCGATTCTGGTCATCTCCTCTCCCACCCTACACCTTTCGGTCAGTTATTATCCTTGTTAATTGAGTTTCTTTGTGATGATTAATCATGTTACTTTGTGTGATTGATTGCATGAAAGTTATCTAGTAGGAATCATAATGATGAACTGATGGACTAGAGGTTTCACAAAAGTTGGTGTTAATATTATACTTGATTGAACATGTGGGTTGTATGGGAGTATGTGTAATGTGCTGTTAATATTATCCTTGTGCATATCCAAGCATATACACTGACAATTGCATGTGAATAGCTGCACAGGTGTCATTTGAAAAGTATGCTTAGGTTCATTCAAATTGAAAATTGATAGAGCATCACGTGAATCATCTACACAAAATTCATGTTGACGCAACTAAAAGGAAGAAACCTAGGCAAGCTACATGTTGACGCAAAATTCATGATTTTTAGTATGTTGTCAAGATCGACTAGTAGGGTTAATATTAAAGGATGTTACGATGTTAAACTATGAATGATAACTAGGATGATAGCGTACAGATTGTTTAAGGATTATGTTGTTGTGTGTTCATGATTGTAAGTATGTGATGTTTTGTTTTGGCATGTTCACGTTGTTAATCATGGATAGGAATAAACGACATGTGTGGTTGCAAAGATGAATGATAATAATACGAATGAGTAGGGTGTAAAGGGGTCAAACACACACTAGAGGCACACAAGTCCTTGTATGTATCCTAAACTGTGAGATTGCACCCTTTCACGTTTATGTTCTAACCGGCCAAGCATATTATCATAAGAGTTTGGGCCGAAGACTATTACGATGGTTGGGTCAAAGTCAAGTGGGTCGCCTTTCGGTGGGCTGCCATTCAAACACTTGGGCTGCCTATGCGGGTTGGCCGTATAGCAGTAGCGGGCCACATACATTCGCTTAGTAGCACGGGCCGCGAGGCCTGCTGAGTCGTACATTTTCGGTCGGGTCCCGAGTCAGTTGAACCGCACATGTGTAAACGGACCACACACTTGTTGGGTTTTATGCTTTCTAGGCCATACATGGCTAATGAATTGTCGCACAACACGTTTAATTGTTAAGACTGGTGTATGGGGTGATGAATATCAATACTTGTATTTATATGCATTATCTGATGAATTAATGTGGAATGATACGTGTTGTACATGTATACAAACTAATTGTGGGTGTAACTATCATAGGGTTTTGGTTGAACACTTATGTTAAACAAGTAACAAATCATACCGAGCAATCCCAGGTGAGTTCATTGCATTCTCTCAAGCATGCGTCCCGGTGGTTTGGGACAACTGGAAAACATTGGACGGGAAACATTGGGTAAACAACTTAATCGGTTTTGGTTATTGCCTGGAGGGCAATGGGGGTGATTAGTTGATAGCGCTATTAGGTACTAATTATCTGGGTTTCACTATGGTTGTTCAGAGGCACACTCCTCGGTTACGTAAGGGCGGTTCCCCTAGGGTAACTAACCGGACAACATAGTGGGTTGCTTAGAGGCACACTCCTCGGTTACGTAAGGGCGTAGTCCCTAGGGTAATCTAACTTGAGCAACATCGTAACATATCATTGAATCGTATTAACACATATCTGGTAACACCACGCGTAATAACACCTTGAACTCACCAGCGTAGTCTGACACACTTGTTTGCATGCTTGTAGGTCATTAACGTTTGGAACATGGACTTGCTATCTGGGAGTGCTGGAGTGGTCATGGATCGAGACTCTTGGATTCACTTATAAACAATGCATTGATTTTGGTTATTATTATGAAACGATTACATGCTTCCGCTACACAACTTTTGAGAATTGATAACATGTTGACATCTTATTTTAGTAATTAATGTCATGACTTATTTAAATATTTATTATTGGTTCAATGTGATTGGTGGCTCGAACTCTGATGCGTAACACGCCTCGCGGGGTTTCCGCAGGTGAAATTTTGGGGGTGTTACATTAAGAGGTAAACAAACAGCCCCTAAGTTAAGAAAAAAATATGAAAATCTATTAAACTTAAAAAGTAAAGAAATAATTATTATTATTATAACATTAGAATAATAAAAGTATAAAAGAACTATATATAATATTATAATAATAAAGTTACTATTCATTGGCTTCTGTTTTTAATGCTAGTATATTAAGCCTCTGTGTTGCAGTGGTTGTCATAAAATTGTGTCAAGTCAGCGACCACCAACACTGGAAAAACTCGTAAAAACAAAATAAATAAAAACGAAAAACATAACGTCGAACGAAAAGCAGACGCAAAATCTTTGAATCATGAACGCTTGTTGCATAGAAATTAAACCGAAACGTAAAACATAGAAAAAAATAAATAAGTCAATCTAGGACCCGTGCGTTGGACAAACTTGTCAAACAGAGAAAAATAGATGTGCTGCGACTGGCCAGTCAAACGGGAAAAAATATATGAGAAAATGTTGAACCCCACACGCATGTTCGATGCGTTAACTCACAAAATTTAAAACGAAACGAAAAACTTGGGAAAGATGAAAAGTATGGTGAACCAAAATTGAAAATAAAAAAGAGTTGGGATTAAATTGTAAAAGACGAAAAACTTTGGGTTAAAAGTAAAAAAAAAAAGGTTTAAATTGCAAAACTAAAGTTATTTTTTAATTTTAGATAAAGATAAAGATAAAAATAATGATATCTATATATTAGTTATTAATATAATATTAATATTAAAAGAAATTTATTAAATAAATATGAATAAAATTTATGAGGTTGAAGAAAAGAATGACATGTGACATTATTTGTAGTCTTTTATTATAAGTTAGATATAGATATAAATAATACATCTTTAGTTTATCTTTTATTAATCGAATATGCATCTTTATTTTATCTTTTATTAATCGAACAAGGTTATAGACCCATGTGTTGTGTTACACAGGTTTGAGGATAGAAAATGAAAGGTTTTAAGATAATCAGTGAGTTGATCGAGTTCTTTGGGAAAAAAATGTGTTTTCAATTTTTATGAACTTGAAAGAGTTTTTAAAATAAATATGTTATTTTTGAGGTTGATTCCATTCGAAGGATAGAAGGACATAAAGATCATAAATTTTGAATTATTTTTTATATTTCGTATTATTTCTGCATCACACATAATAAATATAAATTTTGGTATGAATGCATATAACCCTAATATGAACTATAAATATAAAATTAAAGAAAAAATATAACATTACTAATTTTCAATGATGCGTTTACGAAGTAAGAATTATTATATATTATTTCAAATTAATATTTTCTTATTTTAAAAAAGTGTTATCAAAGTAGAATATGGAATGAAATTAGTTCATAATCTAAGATTATACACACACAAATATATATATATATATATATATATATATATATATATATATACTTATGGATCGTCAGATCAAAACAATCTATAGACTAGATGACGCGGTGGCATTTTTCGTAAATAAAATCACTTTTATTAATCTGGTGCGCTTCATTAAGGGTAAAAGGGTCTTTTGACTTAACATAAAACGCCAAACTCACGCTATTAAAATCCCGCCTCAACACACGTAGCACACTTCATCATAATATAACGCCATAGATATAAAACGCCAAACTTTGTTTTTAGCCGATAAAGCTGAACAAACAATACTAAAACGAGGGAACTTTATTATTAGCATTTACTGCAATAAAAATCGCGCCTAAAATACGCGCCAAAAACTTCCTATATAAACAAACTCCCAGAATTACTAAAATCCACACCAAAACCACAAAAACCTATATTTTCCTCTATAACATTCATCTTATAAACGCCAAAAAACCAAAATATCAAAAATTCAAATCCATGTTTCTTTGATATACACTATTTTCTCAAAAAACTTTCGCTCTATGTAATAAGCAAGATCCTCAATATAAACGCCAAAACATACAAAAACCACAAAACATCAAAAAAGCCATTTCATGGAGATTCTGTTTTTGTTCTCTATAAAGTTTAGTTAAACGGGATGGATAACATTGTTACACATCTTTCTTGACTGAGGATTAACAATGTTATCCATTTCGTTCAGCAAAACATTATTGAGTTTAGCACGACCAAAATTAGAAGTTTATGGAAGTTTTATTTAGTGGCGTTATTGTTATTTTTTTTTTGGCGTTTGATTTCCTTGCCCGATCTTATATTGTTTGTTATTTAACTTCGCAGAAGCATGTTATGAACACAGAGATAGAAAAAAAAGAAAAAGATGCAAAAAAAAAAAGATTTAAAACGCCAAACTGAGAAATGTCTGTGTTCTGTAGGATTTAAATAAAAAAAACGCCAAACTACTCTACACTGGCTCTCAAAGACCATCTGTATGGGTTCTGTAAGAATGATAAATACAAAACGCCAAACTACTCTACACTGGCTCTCGAAGACCTTTTCGATCTTCTTTTAATTACGGCCTGTTTGCATGTTGATGCGTAGTGTCCATAGGCTTTGCAGTTCTGACACTGTCTTTCTTTGGCCTCGGGTTTCGACTTTGATTTCTTTTTGTCGATTGCTATCTCCTGTTTAGATTTCAGGCGCTTTCGAGAACCAGAACCTTTGGATTTATAACCTACAGGGACTCTTATCTGATTCTTGTCGTTTTTTGTATTGAACGGTTATCTCGGCAAATCTATCCCTAGAACTAGCGGGAGGAGCAACAATCTGCATATCTTGAACTTTCTTCATATAAGATTGAACATGACCCTTGTATAAGGATAGCTCCTCTTTATTACCAGATAAATGGTTCAAAGTGTATTCGGTTGAATAAATAGTATCTCGCATCATACTTTGCACATTAGGATCAAGCTCGGTCATATATTCATGACTAATTGAGAATTCAGGAGAGCAGTTTGGGGAGGCTTCTTTGCGCCATCTATTCAAAATGTATTGTTTTGGAAATTCCCTAATGTCCATAAGTCTCAAAACATAGAATATATGTCTACATAGCAAACCAAACTGTTCAAAACGTCTGCATGAGCAACTGCATGTGCAATCAGACTTACGGAACATTACCTGAAAAACGCCAAAAACAATAACTCTATAATGCCATGCATAGAATGTTTGTCTAAAAAAGAAAAAACACGTTGCATATGATAAAACGCCATTAACAGAAAACGCCATTATTTACCTCAAATAAGGATGTACAAAGCTGTTGGAAGTCATTTACGTAAAACTTAACAAACCCATCAGGCTGATCTTCGTAACGTTGATTTATGCAATCCGCAACTCTAATAAGCTCAGCTTGAACGTCACAAAAAATACTTTTTGTGTATATATCAACAGCTTGCCCTTCCAACAATTTGTAACTACTCTTCAACTAGGGTCTTTTGTATCGAGATTCATGATCATTTTTACGATGTGTGTGACGCTGTGCTTCTATTGCAGTCTCATAATGCGTCATGAACTCAACAAGAGTAGCTTTCGAATTGCACACTTGACCAAAAAAATGATTCTCACTCTCCGACCTGGATGTCGTTCGTATAAGACCAGACATATGCTCCATTCTATAGTATGCAGGGATCCAAGATTCCCTAAGTGCAAAAATATCAGATAGCCAGTCATTATCTTCTAAATTGAATTCTGCAATAACCGCTTCCCATTCTGATTCAAACTCTTCATGTGTGAGAATATCCGTCCATAGAACACCACAAATACGTTCTTTAAAATTGGTGGAATTGCATAGCCTAACACCAACCTATAAATAACATGAAAACGCCATGCATAAATAAAAAAACAAAAGACAAAACTTAATTAAAAAACAGTAACAAGGGACAAACGCCATGTATTTTAAAACGCATTGTATCCTAAAACGCCAAAGGTAAAAAAAGCATAACAACCTTCAGAGAAAGTTTATGCATCACATGCCACATGCATAACTGATGCCTTGTGTCAACAAATACAACAGAAATAGCCTTTTTCATTGCTGGATCTTGGTCAGTGACAACAACTTTTGGTTGAGAACCAACAACTTTTAGAAAAACTCTTAACAACCAAATATATGTATCAGCAGTTTCCGACGCCAACAATGTTGGACCAAATGTAACACTGCAGTGATGATTGTCTATACCAGTGAACGGTACAAACACCATAGAGTATCTGCATATGAAAACACCATGAGAAATGAAACAATAATAAAACGCCATTGAATGTAAACTAGTAAAACGTCATTGCATGTAAGCCAATAAAACGCCATTGCATGTAAAATATAAAAACGCCATTGCATGTAAATTAATAAAACGCCAAAAACAAAGAAGTTGAATTATAAAAAATTACTTGTTGGAACGATACGTGGCGTCAAACGAAATCACATCGCCAAACACGTGGTAATTACGTTTGGCTTGATCGTCACACCAAAAAGACCCTTCAAACGATTCTCTTCGTCTGTGATGTAATCATACGAGAAATTAGGCTGGGAATGTTTTTTTCATTCAAATGTTTCACAACCATATCGGCATCATATTCCCCTATGAACAAGTTAATTTGCCTCTTATAGTTCTGAAATTCAACTTTGCTTGCACCCACGTCTTCAAAACCGCCAAAACAACTCTTCATAACATTAAACGCCTTGACAGGACCCAAATTCAGCTTAGACATGCTGTGTATAACATGCTTCTGGAGCTGAGTGAGGTGTCGTTCAGTTGGAAGAAAATGCTTATCAGGACGTTCAACAAGTTCATGATTGTGCTCCTCGACAAACTTATACACCTTCCAAAATCCATCCTCAAAAAGTACACATAACAAAGCACCACAATCAGTCCTCTTTGAAAAGTTAGATCGCACTACTCACTCCTTTTGATTGGGGTCCAACGTATCAACCTTCTTGTCCTTATATACCCCAGCTCTCGTACACAAGAAATACTTAATATGTAAGACATCTTTAGAGTTTGTCTTTGTAGTCCCTTTCCTGACTGAAAACCCACACTCCTTGGCATACTTAACATACATTGAATAACAATCATCAAGGCTTGAGAATAGCATGTCCTTTCTGGGCTTTAATTCTTCACTGACGTCAGGAATGATAAATGGTAATCCAGTTTTGGGGCAATGCCTTTGACTCGAGGAAGAGACTTCGTCTGAGAAAACATAGGGAGGAACAGAAAAATCAGAAAAACAGAGTGATGTCTCGTAATAACATTATACATTAAAACGCCATTAATTGAATAATAAACAAGACATAATAAACACATAATTTAAAAACGACATGATAAAAAAGCCATGAGATGAACAATTAAAAACACTTAACAACATAAATAATTAACAAAATAGAACATCATAATGAAAACGCCACAATTAACAAAACTAATGTTTACACAAATTAACAAAATAGTAATAACTGATATTCACAAATACTACTAAATAGAATTCAAAACTAATCAAATAGACGAAAAACGCCAATGATCGTAAAAACATAAAATATACACTAGAACGTAAACGATAATTAAAATTAATATCGAAAACTCCAATTGCAGTTCTTAATAATAGATTAAATATCAATTAAAACGCGATTAAATTGCATAATTGAATAACGCTATTGAAAATCATACGACACATTATAAAAATAATAATACAAAAAAACGCCATAGAACAATGATAAAAGAACAAAACGCCATATCTGTTGCATGATTTGCTGGAACGAAAAATAGAAAATGCCAACGAATTTTACTTTGACGAACAGAATCCACGTTAAACGCCATAGATCTGAGAAAGCTTGCAAAGGAGGTAACAGCTAATAATAAATCTTTGGAGTTTTAATTTGAAAGAGATTTATAACGCAAATAAGGAGGGAACGTATAAAAGAACAATCGTATCCCCGCATAACAATTAGGGCCCCCTGCCACGTGTTGGGCCAGGATCCGTTCTCACCGTCCTCACACTTTTCACCGTTCTCTCCTAAACCCGTTTCTATATAAATATACATACATATATATATATATATATATATATATATAGGGAAAGGATAGATAGAAAATCCTTTAATTGAGAAAACTCAGGAAACTCTAAGCTCCCGACTTTTTTTTTGAAAAAAATACGCATGTAATGTACATGTTTTTAAGTGTTTTGAGCAAAAAAATCAAAAAAGCGTCGGCCAGATTTTGTATTCAAAAAATAAACAAGTTTTTTTTTGTAACATATGTTATAGTCGCGTTGTGCAAAATTTGTTTATTTTTTTTTTTAAAAATCCACTCGTCGATTTTAAGTATTTTTTTGCTCAAAACTCTTACAAACATGTATATTACATGTGCGGTTTTTTTCAAAATAAAAAAAATGTCAAGAGGTTAGAGTTTCCTAGGTTTTCTCAATTAAGAGGGTTTCTCCCAATATTTACATTATATATATATGTGTGTGTGTGTGTAGGGTAGGGTTTATGCGAGAACCGCGAGAACCAATGTGAACAGGGGGTATTTTTGTAAATAACAAACAACTTTTAAAAAAACTCGCTTACCTGATTCCCTTTACCATCGGACTTCAATCATAAATTAAATTACATCTAATAAAAACTTTCATGTCCACTATCTCCAACCTTTGATCAGATCCAGATCTCTCAACATTTCTAAACCTTCAACCTGAATCTCTCAATAATATTCAACAGTTCGTCGATTACATCATCGTCTCGAATACATCATCACTTCACCATCATAAGTTCACCATATCGAAGGATCGAAGCATCTGGATGGAGATTTTATATCAGATTTGAGATTTTACCTGCAGATAGTCATATAATCGAGGTTAGTTTCCAAATTTCGTCCAAAGTCAGTCGTATAATATATATTAGTAACATAATCATCGATCGTACATTCTTCATCCCTTCGTAATTAGGGCAACATGATTATAAAAATAGATGATTCAATGAGTGTGTCATAGTGAATTTGAGCAAATAAAGTTAATAATATCATTCATGTGCATATTGAATTTGGGCAGCTTTATTTAGGATACGTGTATATGATTTTGTGTAATTAGAATATGTTGTTGTTATTGTTTTAGGTAAAGCACACGTGCATAGTGAACTTGAGCAGTTTTGTGTAAGATTGATTTTGTGTAATTAGGATATGATGGTGTTATTGTGATTTTGTGTAAATAGAATATGATGGTGTTATTGTTTCATGCGATGCACATGTGCATAGCGAACATGAGCAGTTTTGTTTAATATACGTGTTTATCATTTTGTGTAATTAGATTATGTTGGTGTTGTTGTTTAAAGTGATGCATATGTGCATATTGAATCTGAGCCCATAACATTGGACTTTACATATGGATTGATTTTAAATATCATTATAAGAATATGTGATGCACATGTGCATAGGGATTCAAAAGTGCATAATGACAATGACATGTGATGCACATGTGCATATTGATGCACAAAGTGCATATAGATGCACAAATGCATATCGTTTACGGTGATGAAAAAAGGTGTTTAATGCACATACTAATAGAAATTACATGTTTGGTTATATTATGTTTCAATTATTATTGTAGGTAAAAAGCTGAAAAAAAAGGCGAAGAAAATAACATTTGTGTTGAGATAGAATGACGAAGGGGTAACAAAACTGCCAGAAATACAAAAGTGTTAAACGAAAAGCCAAAAAAGGTTGGTTATTAGTCGATGAGGCAGTTGGTAGTATATGCACACGTGCATCAAATTGTTACTTTCATTTTGAACGATGTTGTTTGATGTCATGTGCAGTTATTGCAGGAGAAATAAATTCAAGGAATATGACAAGTAAAAAGCACGATGTTGTTTGATTTGTTGAGTGTTAGGGTTTTTATTGAAGCAAACCTGTTGATAAGGTCCATCATGTTAATGCACATATGCATATCTTGCCATATTAGTTTAATAAGGTCAATCATATTGATGCATATGCGTATAATTATGCACATGTGAATAATTTTCTATAATAGGTTAATAATGTCATTCATGTTGATGTAAGTTATGCACATGTGCGTAGTCTGCCAGAATATGTTAACAATGTCATTTATGATGATGTACATGTGCATAATTTGACAGAATATATTTGTTACTAATTAATGTTAAATATGATTGGTCGTAGTAATACGAAATTTGATTTGGTAAGGGTTAATTTTTTTTACTGAAGCAAACCTATTGATTAGGCCAGTCATGTTACTGTACATGTGCATATTTATGCACATATGCATATTTTGTCAGATTAAGTTAATATGAATGTATTACGGCATATGCACAAGTGCATTATTACTTTAAAACATAATCATTGTACATATTGTATGTAATATGTTTACTGCACATGTGCATACATGAAACAATTGATGTACTATATGTAATGTATGCAGGAAAAATATATTCGAAACGGCTCATGGATTGACAACAAGGACATATTTGATGAATAGGTTGACATATGAAAAATATCGGAAAATGATAGGCTAAGAGGCATTGAAACAGGAGGAGTGTTGGAAGATGCTTAGTATATGGAAAGAAGAGCAGAAGGTGTGAGGTTGTGAACTAATGCAAATGTTATGTGTAGGTAGTTTGTGAACATGGTATACAGATGATAATGTTTGTTAATATATGATGTATTATGTTGTTTGGTAGAAAAAATGTTGGTACTGCACATGTGCAAAGATTGATATAGCATACATATTCGTATTGTAGTATTGTATAATGTATTACAATGGTTATATTTGTTAATTTAGGATGTAATATGTTGTTTATTATAGTATATGCTGGTGATGCATATGTGCAATAATGACTATTGCTCGGATTATGTGATTCCTTATGATAAGGGTGTCATATATACTGGTTGTTACACAAAAGTTGTGTGATAGTGTGTTAATGTTGGTAATGCACATATACATTAATAAAAAACAATAAACATGTTAGTAATGAATATGTGTAAATTTTGAAATATTGTATATTTGTTCATATCATATTGTAAGTATGTGGTACCCTATTACGTATGGGGTACCACATTACATATGTTGTGGTACCCTATTACGTATGGGGTATCACATTACATATGTTGATGTATATGTAAAGGAAAACGGATTATATGTAGTTAAAATATTCATGTATGCACATGTGCATTGGTCGAAACAATAATAATATGTAGTGAAACATTAAACATGTATGCACATGTGCATTGTTCGGAACAATAACCATGTGGAGTGTAAGTGGTACCCTTTTACGTATGGGGTACCACATTACATATGTTGATGCATATGTAGAGGAAAACGGATTATCTGCAGTTAAGATATTCACGTATGCACATGTGCATTGGTCAAAACAATAACAATGTGTAGTGAAACATTAAACATGTATACACATGTGCATTGTTCGACGGGAAAAAAATGAAAACGTATTCTAGGCGGGTAATTAAACGCCCAAAATGAATCATCCCACCTCCCAAAAACACCAAAGTAAACTCCATGTGAGCCACTTAATATGAACAAATAAACCGCGCAAAATGAAAGTCCAAAACAAATAACATGACCCACCCACGCAAAGTGAATACCATATTCCTAATCCGCCCAAAATGCACAAATAAAATAAATAATTGTTTTTATTAAAATGCACAAAATTAACCAGCTACAATTTACGCCAAAACAAACAAACCAAATATATAATTCTGTTTAATTAACATTCATATTTTTTCAAAACTTGTTCAAATACAATACCAAGCTAACTCAATTTATTGCTTTTATCTTTAAACTAATGTTAAAATAATCTAGCGCTTTGCGGCGGGCAGTGATGAAGTGTATCATCATCATAGACATTGTTCGATTACTACTAAACACATACTGATGCAGAGATGTTTCTCTTCGGATATACAATAATACTTGAGGCATAAAACATTTAGAGAGAGCCTGCTTAATTAAAGCATCCTAAAGATATTGTGTTCCAATATCTGATGTCAAAAGTGTTCCTCTAAAACATATCAGATTGATGCACCTCCAGTCTTGTATCATAAAGCTCATCTAAAAAAACATAAAAAAATAGAAAGCCAAAAGAGTACAAAATTAGCATGAAAAGCATATACTCAAAATACTCGTATATTATTTAGTACCTGCACTTTAGTACCTGCAATGTTAAGGTTCTCATTAACTGTAAAAGGTTCTTTCTTAAAAACAAAAAATAAACGAATTAATAGTTTTCCATATAACCGAAACTTCTAATTATGGTTCAGTAATAAAAGTGAACCATTCACACACTCGTAATCCCTCTTTTTTTTTTAAAAAAAAAAGAAAAACTCAAAAGATCATAGTGAACTAAAATCGACCTTACCTAATATGCAATGTACGAGGAAAGTGTAGAGAGCTCGGCTGTTGAAACCTCGGGACTTCTTACCAATCTCAAACATTAAGAGAGGAAATGCAAACTCGTCCAAACATTATCTACAGTTTTATTATGGTTATGTATATGGCCTGTTTAAAATGATATAATATAGTTTATACTTTATATTGTATAATTTTGTACTTAAAAGGATTAGAAAAAAGAAACAGAATGTTAACAATAGATCACCTCACAACAGACTCCCATGTCCCTTCAGCCATGTACATGAATGGTGATACTCTGAAATCTGGTTCATCTCTGAGTGCTGAACCCGATTTCATCCATCACATACCTACACAACCGCATACGTGTCAAAATAAAATCACACTTTCCTACTAGGCTACTACTAAGAGTAGTACAGGACATGTTTGATATTCTGTTCAAATGGGCACTATGTCGGACACATCAGTGGCATCCGTTTTATTTACTTGTTTACTTGTTTACTGGCCCAATTCAAAACACATCATGCCACAGTCACCACTATCTCACACCTCTGGTCACCACTTTCGATAGCCTCCAACAGCCCTGGTATGATGTAAAATAATCATGTAAATAAAACTTAAAAACAAATTAAACAGTAAAGATACATGTGATTAAAAAACATAAACTAAATCAAGCAATAATATAACTAATTCGGATTCAATAATAAAACATACTCACATGAACTAGCCGTGAACGGTGGTTAGTCAACTTGTAGGATCGCGAGACGATCAAAACGAGTCTATCAGAAGAGTTCTCGGTCTAATCAGAGGCGGAATTCATTGATTAGACTTTGTAACAACTTGATTCACTCTTAATTGTCTTGTATTATTGTTTTGACTCGATTACAGATCAGTAGACACGTCGGCAGCACTTCGGTACCGGAATCACGAACATTACAAATGAGATGACAGCATGGGTATTTATAGACCAGGTAATTCGTACGAAATAGGCAAAGGCTATTTCGTGCGAAATAGCAGACTGTCATTTCGTGCGAAATAGCAGACTGTCATTTTGTGCAAAATAGCTCTGCTATTTCGTGCGAAATCAACTAACTACACACATCTCCTATTTTCTCGTACAACGTGCCCTGATCTAACAATTCTATAATAAGACTCGATACAAGACGAAGTCGACAGACGTATGCACCAACACAACTGAAGTACGTCGATGATGGAGTTATAGTCGGATTAGTTGTTGTGGTGGTGGTGGGAGTGATGTGTTAACGTCGATTAGGTAGCCATGGATGCCACCGTCGTGGATGCAGTCGCCGTGGATGCCACCGTGAATTGGTAATGGTAACGTGATGCACATGTGCAAGATGTAGACTATTGGTGATGGTTATAGGGTAATGGTAAAGTGTTGCACATGTGCAGGATGGTGTATTTATATAAAAATCAAGTCCGACAGTCGAATTGCATCAGCAGTTCTCAGTTCTCAAGCATCAGCAATTCTCTGTAGTTCGTCTTCATCTCGATTACATCAGTAGTTCGTCTTCATCATAGCGATAACAATACACCATAAACTGTTCGTCATATGAATTTTACCATCAGACATTTCAAAATTCGTCGTATAATTGAGGTTAGTGCTACAAAATTCATATTATAATCGATATTGTTGCAGTAAGAACATAATCATAGATCATATATTCTTCATCGATTCGTAATCGAGTATTCCATTCGTAATTAGGGAAACACGATCAGAATCATCGAGGAGTGTGGCATGATTAGAGTTACAGGAGGAATAATGGTAGGATGGATGGCACGATTAGACTTACAGGAGGAACAATGTATGAGGAGGATCATCAGATGTATGAGGATAGACACGTGATGAATCAAAAGATGCCATATACCAACGTAAACACTGTGCCGACTGCTACCGCCGTGAAATATGTGAACGGCGACTACCTCTCTGCCATGAAAACCACCATGAACGCGTCTCGGCCACTTGTGAAAACTGTGAACTGATGAAACTATTGAAACCCTAAAACATATAACAATAACAAAAAAAAAGGAATGTGCGTGTTTTATTCTAAACATATTATAATTACAAAAATCTCATGTGTTCACACTGGTTCTCGCGGATGGTTTAAATGAAAACCACATTTATTGTGAAAACTCGAAAACTAACTAAAAAAGCCTAAAAAACACACCAATTTTTTTTTCAATTTTTTTTTATAAAAATCATAGGTTTTTTTATATAAAAAAAACTTTTTTTTCAAAAAAAAAATTGTAGTACACATTGTAATAATACACATGTGTAGTACACATACACATGTGCACTACATTTTTTTTTGAAAATTATATATATATATATATATATATATATATATATATATATATAATGGCGAAAATTGGTATGCAAAAAAAAATTTGGTATGTTTTTTTGGCTTTTTTAATTAGTTTTCGAGTTTCCACAATAACTAGTGGTTTTCATTTGAACCTTCCCCCTATATATATATATATATATATATATATATATATATATATATATATATATATATATATATATATATATAGAGGAAGGTTAACGTACATTACGGCTTAACGTACATCACGTACGAGAGGTAATTACGCACGTTCATTTTAAAATCACTGCACGTTATAACTCAAAAATCCAAAATCACGCATGTTGAAACACAATAATCACGCATATTAAAAACATTAATCACGCATGTTATAGAACAAATCACGCAAGTTGTCGTACGTGAAGTACGTTAAGCCATAATGTACGATATACTTTTTCTCTCTCTCTCTCTCTCTCTCTCTATATATATATATATATATATATATATATATATATATAGGAGAAGGTTCAAATGAAAACCACTAGTTATCGCGAAAACTAGAAAACTAACTAAAAAACATACCATTTTTTTGCATACCAATTTTCGCTATTTAAATTATAAAAAAAAAACTTTTTTTCAAAAAAAAAAAATAAATAAAAAAATTTGTAGTGCACATGTGTATGTGTACTACACATGTGAATTATTACACATGTGCACTACAAATTTTTTTTTTTTTGAAAAAGTTTTTTTTATATAAAAAAACCTGCGATTTTTAATAAAAAAATTGAAAAAAATATAAAAAGATTGTGTGGTTATTAGGGTTTTTTTAGTTAGTTTTCAAGTTTTCATGATAAAAGTGGTTTTCATTTGAACCCACTATATATATATATATAGGGGATGGTTCAAATGAAAACCACTTTTATTGTGAAAACTCGAAAACTAACTAAAAAAAAGCCTAAAAAACACACAGTTTTTTTTTCAATTTTTAAAAAAAAAAATCGCTGGTTTTTATATATGAAAAAAAACTTTTTTTCAAAAAAAAAAAGAAAAATTTGTAGTACACATTTGTAATAATACACATGTGCACTCCACAAAAAAATATTTTTTTTTTTTTGAAAATTTTTTTATATAAAAAAACCTGCGAAAATTATTATGCAAAAAAAAAAAAAAAAAATTGGTACGTTTTTTTGGCTTTTTTAGTTAGTTTTCGAGTTTTCACAATAACTAGTGGTTTTCATTTGAACCTTCCCCTATATATATATATATATATATATGGTCAGGATTTAGAGAAAACGGTGAAAAGTGTGAGAACGGTGAAAACGCTTATGGGTCGCCCGATCAAAACAATCCATGGACTAGATTGCGCGGTGGCGTTTTCGTAAATAACATCAATTTTATTATGTGGGACGCGCTTCATTAAGGGTAAAAGGGTCTTTCACCGCTCATATTCAAAACGCCATCAAATGATAAAACGCCATACAAAAAAAAAATAAAACGCCATTAAAAACAAAACGCCAAAAATTAGTAATAAAACGCGTCGAATATTACAGGAATATGAAACAACACAGTAACTGAATTTCAGTTATTAACATTTATTATAAGAAATTCCCTCCTAAATTACGAGCCAAAGCCATCATTATATAAACAAGGTTAAACACAGCTTCCATAATCACTTCAATCTATCCATTTCCTGAAAAAAAAAACATCTTAAACCAAAAACGCTAACTTAACGAAAACGCCAAAAATGGCAACAATCGTTTCGTGGAGATACACTCTGGGAATCAGGCGATACATCCTCCTTTTTGACAACAGAAGGAGGGTGTATGTTAAGACGGTCAGGGCAATTCTGAAGATGGAAGAAGATATACAGAGGCGAATCTTATCCATTAGCATCGCTCTAGACAACGAATGCCATGAAACGCATATGCTTATGAAAGCATTAACCAACAAATTTGGACCAATCAAAGCAGATGTGAAGTCGGACCCTGTCATGACATCATGGCGTTTTGATGATGAAACAAACATGGTGACGGTTACATACAACAGCGGAGAGCAAGAACTCTACTGGCTAGAGAACATCATGACAAAGCAACGTCTGGGTTTCATGGAAAAATTGCATAACGCCACTTGTACCAACACAGAAATAGACTCAAAATTGGAGTTAATGCAAGACATGTTCAGGTGGAGGCTTCAGAATCTTCAGGAACAAGAAGCTAATGAAGGTGAAGGTGATGACATGGATGAGGATCCAGATGAAGACTCCGAGAAGGAAGAAGATGACGCAAGTGATGGATACTTTTTGGATAAAGTACCTTCTGACGAAGGCAATTAATTTGTTTTCCTCTTTTTTTTCTTCTATGTAATCTTCTTTTTTTAAGATAATTAAATGATATATTTCTATCTTTATTAGCAAAACGCCAAAAAATACTAAAAATGGTTAACCCTTACAAAACACCAAAAATAACAAAAAAAAAAAAATCATGCTTAATATTTTATTTACTCCGTTATTGTATTTTGCCATCTTGGTCTGCGTAACGCCATTTAAAAAAACGCCAAACTTAGAAGATGGGACGTCTATAAACTATAAAACTGATAAAAGCTGATCAACACAGTAAATACAAAAACAGTAACTGAAAAGACAGTTACTTTATTGCTATCATTTATTACAATAAAAGTCCCGCCTAAACTACGCGCCAAAAAACTCCTATAAGAGAGGGGTCTATACACAATGAAATTAATCACACCCAGAAAACACAAACGCCGTATCCTCTAGAAACCACTCACTTTTAAACACCACAGATGGCAAAGCTTTCACTGAAATGGATCCTTCTTCTGAGGGGGTTATCTCAATAATATTTTGCTGAATGAGATGGACAAATATTCAAGAAAAAGTGACTGATGACAGTAATATGCCATCATGTGAGTTTTGTTCTTGATGATTATAGGCATGGAATAAAGGGATTAACACAAGTGTAAAATGCTATTTTGGACTCCATTATTAGAAATAGCATCAAGCAAGAATTGATCTTTAATGACATACCACCAAACAAGAATATCACACCAAAAAAACAGGTTGCCACTAAGCAGCTTCTTCTGAAAAAGACGGGGTTTATGAAGGAAAGTTGGCATCTAGCTAAAGTATTCAAAAAAGGTTCAAAACGCCAAAAACAAATTCAAGAAGGAAGAGGCTGATGACAATGAAGATTCGGAAGAAAAATTAGATTACCATTTTTTATTATTTTTGTTTTCTTTTTATATTGTTTTGATATCAAGTTATATGTTGCTTTGTTATCTAATTCTCTATAAATAAAATACATTATTATATAAAACGCCAAAAACTACAAACACCAAAACGCTAGTAGTTTGAAAACTAGGAGAACGGCTGCTGGCAAAACACCTTGTAAAGGGTATTAAACGCCAAAAATTCACTAAACGCCAAAAAAAAAAAAATTGGTCTTATTGTAATCTTATGCAAATATTAATGACTCGTAGTGAATTATTATATAAAACGTCACAAACGCCAAAAAAATTAACTGGAAAACGCTATAACACCAAAAAATTATATATGTTACACAAAAACAATTAATTCAACGCCAAAAAGTTTAATAAATACAATTAACGCCAAAAAAAAACTTAGACGCCAGAACATATTATACCGCGTTGGGAAAATAAAAGAAGAATGAAAAGACAAAAAAAGCCCCTCCACCCTTCTCTATGCCGCGGGACACGTGTTGGGCCATGATGCGTTCTCACCGTTCTCACACTTTTGAGCGTTTTCTCCTGATCCCGTTTCTCTCTATATATATATAAACTCTTTATATATATGTTTAACATTTGTGAAAACGATAATAACAAATTATAAACATGATGAGGTTTTAAATTTTTGGTGACGTCAAAATAGGGATAGATGTATATATTTTTTGTTATCTCATCTTATTTTGATAAGTATGTTTTTATTTATTAAAGTAGAGATATTATATTAAAGTATATGTAAGAGATAACTAACATTAATTATTAAGAATTAAGAATATTAAAGAAATATAATCATGAATATAAGATTATTTTAATCTATCTACTATAATAAAAGAAATCAAGTTTTGGACACGTGTCATTCATAGGAGGTATCCTCAAATTTATACTTATCTTATATTAACTAAATAAATAAATAATAAATTAGTATTAAATTATATCATACTTTAATAAAATATTATTCTCGAATCTAAATTGTTAATTTAATATATTTATAAAATAAATACCTCTCTTTCCTACTTATCTTATATTAAATTTGTAAATAATAAATTAATAATAAATGTTATCCTAATTTATTAAAAATATAACTTTTTTTATTAATTGGTATACAAAATTATATTTATTCAACTCGTGTAAAACGCGGGGTTTTAAAAATATAGTTTTTTTTATTATTTATTATACAAAGTTACATTTATATAACACGTGTAATACACGAAGTTCTTAAAGATATAACTTTTTATCATTTGCTATGTAAAATTAGATTTATTCAACACGTGTAATACATGGGGTTTTAAGGATACAATTTTTTTTTTTATTATTTGATAGATTTTTCAACCCGAATATACACGGGTTTTTTTAAAGATACGACGTTTTTAGTATTTAATATACAAAATTACATTTATTTAATATGTGTAATACACATGGTTTTTAAAGATATAACTCTTTTTAGATCTATTCAACACGTGTAACATATGAGGTTTTTAAGGATGTAATATTTTTATTATTTGGTAGATTTATTCAACCCGGTTATACACGGGTTTTTTAAAGATATGTCGTTTTTAGTATTTAGTATACAAATTACATTTATTTAATATGTGTAATACACATGGTTTTTAAAGATCTAAATATTTTTTATTATTTGATATATAAAATTACATTTATTTAACCCGTACAATATACAAGGTTCATTAAGATATAACTTTTTATTATTTAATATATAAAATTACATTTATTCAACCCATGTAATACACGGGATTCTAACCTAGTATATATATATATATATATATATATTAAATTCAATCATTTAATAGTTTATATTAATTTACTTATATTATTTATTATGATTGAGATACGCTAATTGACAAATGACAATTTAGTGAAATCTTTTATTATAAGAGTGTCATGTGGCATTAAGAAGAATTTTTAATTAGTATTTGATTAGATACATGCATGTACGAGTGTGTATTATTATTTGAACCACAATCATATAACTCAAAATTCAAACCGAATCGAACTCAATTTTCGAATATTCAGTCAAGTCTATCTGAAGTAAATTCAAATCAAATTCATGAATATCAAACCGCACCAGTGGTGAAGCTTTAGATTTTCGATCGGGGGGTCGAAAACGTATATACCTAATAAAATGATAAAACTGGGGGGGTCGAAAACGTATATACCTAAAAAATTCTATACGAAACTACATACCGGACACTACTGAGCGAAAAGCCACCCCCCAGCCCCTACAAATTGCGCCCATGAACCGCACCGACCTGTCACGAATAACCCATATATTTAATTTTTTTATATGGAGTTAATGGTTCGGGCCTCAGCTCTTAAATACCTAGGCTTCAAAACCAGTTCCTCACAAGATAGTCCAATAGTGAAAAAGACCCATACTGGAACTGGAACTCTTTTAATTTTGATCTTTTTTTTTTATTTTTTGGTAATTCGATTTATTCGTATAGATCTGAGTTTGAACAATCTTATTCAAATTCAAACTTGATTCTGAAAATTTTCAATTTCGACTACCAATAACCAACGTGTAGACCCTACATACATATAGTTTTCGATGGTTGCCATTACCCGTGGCTGGCATTACTAGTAGCTTTTTATGCCTATATATTTACTTATGTTTGCTTCTCTGTTGTTTGTTTTGAGCATGAAGGCTTTCTAGAGGCAGCATCTCCATGCCTAGAGTCCTAGCGATGGTAATAAGGTTTACCAACATCCCACCCTACCAATAGTGTTGTTGCTATCTGATGTGTGTAAAATGCAACACATAAATCACATCAATTAAGGCATAAAACTAACCCTTTTTAAGTACTAATGTTGGAAAAAGAGTGTTTTTGTCTTCCTTTTGTATTTTCAGGATGAAATGAGCTCAAATTCACAAAAGAAGCAAAAAGACAACTAATTCTAGCATAAATACAAGAAAAGGAATAAAAGTAGACTGCCCGGACCCTCAACGGCATCCTCCAAAGCAAAGAAGAGAAAACAGAAGCCTGAACACGCCCCGTGCTCAGCCAGCACGGGGCCGTGCCCAAGAAGCAGCATAAAAGACAAACTTGTAGAAGCTTCTATTGCCCACCACGGGGCCGTGTCCAGTGAGCACGGGGGCGTGGTGAAAGTACAGCAGGCGCATTAATTGTAATTGCGAATTACAATTAATGAAGAGAGAGAATGTCAGACGGGCACGGGGGCGTGTCCAGCGGACACGGGGCCGTGCCCAGCCTTCTGTTCAGCCTATAAATAGGAGTGCTTGGTTTCATTCCATCTCATCCCTTGGCACACCACCTCTCTCACACTTCATCCACCACCCACCACCACCATAACACCATCATCCACCACCATCATCCATTGTCCATCGTAGAGTGTGTGAGTCGTCTCGGGATCCAAGATTGATAGTAAGAGTTCTTGACAATCAAGGCCATGTTTGCCTAAGTCTCTTACATCACTTGGTGAAGACAAGTGTTTAGTATAATACTTTTTATTTTTAATCTTTTGCACTTTTTATTTGGTTTTGTATTAATGACTTTAATAACTAGTTGCTTATGTTGAAGGTGATCTTTCCTTATCGTTTGTACGTGGTGTCTTGGCATTATTTTACTGTCTATATAAAATAAAAGATTTTCACCATTCATATCTCCACGGTCTATATGGAGGTATGTTGGCTACCTGGTCGGGGGTTAAGGGAACGGTTTGGTAAGGGTCTTGCCCTTGTTCAGCGTTTAGAGGTCCTGCTTGGGACCTGGGTCAAATTTAGTAGGATCTCCTTCAATGCCCATAGGTATTGGATGGCGGGGATCCAAACTCTTTGACCCCCTCATAAGTTAACTACTATTAATACTATAACCCGGCTATTTAGGACTGTATCCCTGCTGACTCAGACTACTTAGCCGAGGGTAACGTCACCGCCGAAAGCGGGGCCTACCACAATTTGCATTAATAACTTAACTCATTATCTTCCAATAATCCGACCCTTTAGGATTGTATCCTTGCTGACTCAAACTACTGGGTTGAGGGTAACGTCGCCTTCAAAAGAGGGGCCTACTACAATAACTAAGATAATCTCTTAAACAAGTGCAAAAGTGCGAAAATAATCAAAGGTTATACTAATACACGAGTCGGATCCAAGTGATTCATCTTGTCTATCTGTTTTTATTTTATTTTATTTTTCAGCATTTAGTTAGTTTTTATTTTCTTAGTTTAAAAATATTTTTCTCACTTTTTGATTTGATTAGACGTTGAGGATAAACCGGTATTAAAAGCTCTTGTGTCCTTGGACGACCTCGGTATCTTACCAACACTATACTACGTCCACGATGGGTGCACTTGCCCATATGTGTGTTTAGTGTTAGTGAATATCGTGTTTTATAAATTTAAAACTTGGCTAAAGGTGTAAAAAGGGCTTAATTATACATTAAAAATATATTACACTACACACGCATCACTATCTCAATTAGACACCACTCTCTATGCTCCTAATCTTGAACAAAATCTCTATTGTTAGTCGTAAATATAACCCAATCAAATAGATCAAGTGAACCACGTTACATCTTGTATTCGTATTGTTTTCCTTCCAATTATCAAATAAACTATTGTTACGATTATGTTTCTTGGACCACACGTATTCCTGCCACCCAAAAGTAGAATGTTCTTTGCTAATGTAAAGAATGAAGTCATAAATTCACGACTCATTGAGTAATCGGAAGAGCAATTTGGTTAAGCCTCTTTACGCCATCTACTCAAAATGTACTGTTGTTAGTGCATGCGTCTGTCGACTTCGTCTTGTATCGAGTCTTGTATATAGACTGATAGATCAGGGCACGTAGTTCGAGAGAGAAGTAATTCTGCGTGGAGGGTTAATTCCGCATGAAAGTATGTCTAGGTAATTCCGCACGGAATTAAGTTCCGCGTGGAACTTTAATTTCGTGTGAAGTGGTTCATGCGGAATCACTAATCTATAAATAGGTTCTTCCATGCGAAATTAGTTAAGAATTCTGGTCAGTGTAACGAAGTGCTGCCGAAGTGCCGACTCGTTGTAATTTGTCATTATATCAATCGAAAAGGCAGTTAAAGTGATATCCTAGCTGAATTAAACTTAGTTTGTTTGTTTTCGCCTTTCAAACTGAGTATAAGCTCTTCTGATCGACTCGTTCGGGTCCGAAAACGATCCTACAACTGTTTTGGAAATTCCCTAATATCCAAACTTCTCAAAACTTAAAATATATGTGTAACACCTCGAAAATTCATGTCCAATAGAATAAAGACACGTGTCATGTGAGACAAACGTGTCAGGAACCCGGATCAAATTAGGATGTATGGTAGGATTTGAAAAGGGCGTCATATTATTAAAATACCTCTGAACGACCCAAGGGCGACATGTTATTAAAACACCTCTGAGCGACCCAAATATAAATCCCAAGATCCTTAAATCGTTTTGATAAACATCTGATATATTAGCCGGTTGTTTCTAAATAAATAAAATTCCATTTTTATGGAAATTGGAATCTTAAAATATTACTACAATGATTAGAAAATTTCAATACTTGATTAAAGGAATTGAACTTAAGCAAAACATGCATTCTTGAGAATTCCGTCATTCCAAAGCTTGCCATAAAGATCCAAAATGTAAAAGTTCATGCAAGGCATGCAAAGGCCTGCCCATATGGTCCCCTACTGCAGAGAAATCATGAGAATTCGGACACTACAACCTTGCATGGTCAAAATTTGGAAGTTTGTAAAATTTTTGGATTCTGGTCACCGGTTACGGACCGTATGGCTGTAAGCTTACGGTCCGCAAGGATCGGTTACGGACCGCAACCAGTTAAGCATACGGTCCGCAAGGAGCATACCTGGGCGCATCAGACCAGGGTCGGTTACGGACCGTATCCGTATAAGCTTACGGTGTGGATACGGACCGCAAGGCATTTTGCTTACGGTCCGTAAGCATGTCGCTGGCAGCAGAAAATGGACACCTGCCTGTTCAGCCAGTTCCACTGCCTTATTTAGGTGGTATTCGGATTCAGGGGCTTGATAGGCAGTATATAGCCACTTAGGGGCACCTAGGATCATCTCACAACAATTGTAGAGTTACTTGGCAAGATCTTGTGACAATTGGTGCACTATATAAGAACTTAAGGTTACCACTTTGAGACTTGCTTATTCAAACACAACTTCAAGTATCCCTGGAGCTTCTCTGGACAGCAATCAAGTTTCTCTTAAGTCCCTAATCATATTTAGGACCATTGTAAGTGTTCCTAATCATTCCTAATTAAGTTTAGCTTTGTTAATTAGCTAAAAGTCAAACCGCCGTAATTAAGGTTTGACTTCGAGATTAAGCTATAATTATCAAGTCAAATCTCGAATTAAAAATACCTATAAGTAGGTAATTATGTGGGTAATAAACCCTTAGAAGGGTATTCTCAGATTCCCACTTTAACTATGTCAATTGTCGGGTCAAAACTTACTTTAAAAAGTCAGCAGAATGCTTAATTCCAAAATAATACATAATTAGCAATGTAGGATTCATGCAACCTGTTTTGTCATTAAAATAACTTGGTAATTAATATAAGAACATGTCTAAATATGTTCAACTCGACAATTTTCAGTTTAGGCTCGGTTTGGAACCGAAAGTCGCATAGTTTGACTTATGCTTTGACTTTCAGTTCTGACCCGTTTAAGCCAAGTTTAGGATTGCCTTAAAGTTTCTTTTGGACCTATTTTCATGTTAGTATAACCCTCTGTGATTATACAACTTGGTTCATTAGACATCTAATTCATATGCATGTTTCCGTTAATTGCTTAAATGTTGACTATTATGCCCTCTTCACCTTGACATGTGATCTTTGAAAATATAAAAGAGTAGACACCTTAGTTACTGATATATAAACTTGTACCTAAAATTTTACATCAGTTTGAGGTCTAGATTAAGAGTTATGCTCGTTAGCGTAATTAGAAGCATTCTTAGTAATTAATTGGCGTAATTAGCATATAGCCTATCTAAACCCAAATTTTAGTATCAAACTTTTACCTACTGATATAAAATAATATTTTGGGATTTTTGGAGATTTTTATTTATTTTTAGGCTGAGCATAACTTAGAGTTTTAAGCTCAATTCGGTTATTGTCGATTTTGCCCTTTTAGGCTATAAAATGAGTTTTATAAATCCTTTTGACCTCAAACCTTTTTCTACTGATTTATTATGTTAAATAAATTATTTTGAGCCTTCTGGAATATTAAAAATATCAGCTTTCTATACAAAACCCGGAAATGGCTCCAAATCGCCTTTTTAGGCATTTTTACGACATAGTATGTATCAAAACTAGTTTATATATATAAGGTTTGATACCTACTGATATATTCGGTAAATTTTATATTATAACAGTAAATAAAAGTTTTAAACTCAGGTTTCCAGTTTTGACCTTTTTAGGCTTATGTGAAATTACCAAAATACCCCTACGGTGCATAATATGGTTATAATTAATAAATTTCACATATATATGATACCCTACTGTTATAACTTATTGAATTAAGTATATTTACTAAATGAATCAGACCTGTAACTCAGATTACTAATTTAACTCTTTTATACACTTTTAAATGACCAAAATGCCCTTATGAGGCATAGTTTGTGTTTAAAATCATTTTGGGCATAATAGAAGATATCTTACTAATATCACAACATATTTAGTGCATATTAACTCAGGGAACTTGTATATGATTCATATGGTTACCCGTTACGCACTTTCGCGTTCGGATCGGCTTATGTAACTAGTTTACACATTTTAGCCGAAACGGGTCAAACCATATCCTTTTTGTCTCAAAATCCAGAATGTGATTATGTTACCCATATTAAACAAGCATGCAAGCTTGTCGGGTCAAAACCACATTCTAAACCGGTCTTCGCATTCCATGCGATTGAACCGTATTCTTTCTTTAAAACTAACCGGGCTAAGCTTAGGCTAAACTAAAGACCCGTTAGGATTCTAATAGGTTATTATAAACCTTCGTTCCAGACTAGGAGATCCAGTAAAAGATATCTGCACTTGCTTATTGTGATTTGTACTTGGTCAGGTAAATACTTTTAACTTATTTTCCTTATACGGGCTTGGGGTACGGTATATGAAATACCGCTTGGTCGGGCATTTGACCTTAATCGTTTAGTGGTTAAGTATTATCAAGATGACCCGTTTAAAAATTTGTTTTGTTTGTTTAATGCCTTTGGGAGTTTAATGACCATGTCCCGGATATCCTTGGCATCATTCAAAGAATGGCCACGACCTTAGCACACGGGTGTAGGCGTACACCCGTCAGTGCATTTACATTTATCAAGGTATAACCGCTGGTTTCCCGCCGCGGAACTATACTATGTGGTGTGTCTATTAATCTTTAGCCCGGCATGAACCGGGCTACTGGACGCAAAAGAAACATGTAATTCTTTACAAGTATTATATTCAAATAATTGTCCCAAGTTATAAAAATCTTTTTGTGCCATGTGCATTCAAATCAATTTTAAACCTTTTCAAAATGAGTCAGTTAAATTTTATTTACCAGTGCAAACTGACGTATTTTTCCAAAAAGATTAAGTGCAGATACTACGCGTAATAGGCTGGCCTCTCCTAGCATCAAATAGAAGTCTCGCAAGCTTAGATGCCAAATTCTGTTGAACTATGTTTCCTATTTATTTTGATCCGCCTATGGATCTGTTTCAACTACAATGTGATACTTAAATATTACAATATTTATTCGGTTGAAATAAATCTATCTTTTTGCTTCCGCAATGCATTTTAAATTTGTGTTGTTTGACTATGATGATATCAACTACGTCACGATACTCCCCACCGGGCCCACCGGTGACACGTGGAAAATAGGGGTGTGACAGGTTGGTATCAGAGCCAACACTGAGTGAATTAAACACTAGCCTTTTTGTGTTTAATCTCAGTGCACAAATTGCACATTCCTCGAGTTCCGAGTCTAGACAAAGAACATAGGACAAATTCTGTTTTTGTTTTATTTTGTCTTTTATTTTATATGTTTTGGTTGTTATCTTAATCATGTTTGCAGGATTAGAATGCCACGAAGGTTTAGGAGAGGAAGAGGCAAGGGCCCAGTTACGGGCCATGACCATGAAGCCGGGCCTTCTCACCGGCGTACACCATCTATCACAATGAGCACTAGCCCCCAGGAGCCATGGAGGGTTTACGTTGAACCCGGGAGGCGATTAGTCTCAATAAGTTCCTCACCGTCCTACTTGCATTCTTTCGGGCCGCGATCCGAAAACGAGCCCGACAACCCTCCGCCTTCCTTCATATCGTTGCAGCGGTCAAACTCGCACCATTCTTTTGGTGACCCTCCCCCTGCTTTCAAAAGCTGGTTCAACCCGGCTAATTTCATCCAAGAACCCGTGGTTTTAACCCACTTGGACCAGAAGATCACTTTTCTGGTGATAACGACATGGATGAAGACACGGATCCCGTGGAGCCTGCAACCGGGACCCCGAACCACCCCATCGAAATCTCCGATGGGTCATCTTTTCATGGATCACCTTACCGTGGTCCTGACAGCTACAAGGCGAGGTTCAACCAGTGGGACTGGTATTTTACCCCATCTGAACACTCGTCCCCATACCAGCAGCAGCAGCAACAGCAGCAGGATCCTTCCGAGGATTCCCGATTTGGGGCAGTTACTCCGCCACCACCACCACCAGTGGAACAGCAACCGCCTTCGGAGCCACCGAGGCGGAGAAGGTCAAACGCACGAATGTTCGTGCGAGGAGGAGTCCGCATCGGCACTCCCCAGCCCTCGAGTGGCAGTCACTATCCGCCACTCCAAGAAGAAGAAGACCCGCAGATTGGGGGGGGGGGCATCAAACCCCATCCCAGAGATAAACTCTGCGCCTATGGCGCCACCATTGGGTTTTGACAACCCAATCCCTTCCTACACCGGTTCAGCGGCGTATAACCCTTTTGAGCAGCCAACTCATACCCATTACGACTATGCCAATGTGGACCCATACCAAGAGGCATGGGACTACAATGCTCGTTACCCAGAGGGACCCTATGGTGGTCTTTGGACCACTGGTTACCCAACTTATGGGTATCAGCGTCCGCCACCTCCTCAACCTCTGTATCAGCCGCCCAGCCGCAACTGATCCCGCCGGAGCGCCAACAAGAGGTCCTTGAAAGATTGGACCGATGTGAACGGGAGATTCAAACAAAGCGCAGTAACACTCGAGGCTTCTTCAAGGGGTTGTCAGACCTGATCAAAGGGAAGTCCAAGAGAAGGGGTCATTGAAGACCTTTTGTTATTTATTTGTTTTAGTTGTAATCAAGTCCCTGCGTGGACTTTTTGTTTCTGTACTCAGCCCCTGCGTGGGCTTGTCTTTTTGTACTCTGCCCCTGCGTGGGCATGTCTTTTGTTAACCCTTGCGTGGGTTTGTTGTTTGTTTCGCCCCTGTGTGGGCATGTTATTTTGTAGAAGTCCCGTTTAGGGCAAAAGTTGTACTGTTTGAATTATTAATGAGATGTTTAATTTAAATTTTCATTTTGTTTGTTACTTATTATGTGAATGAAACATAAAATAAATGAAAATAAATTTTCTTATTAAAAGGTCTACCATTATATTAAATGGCAAAATCTAAAAAGGACAAGACCTAGCCATGTGTCATCATAAGACAGGGCCAAGATGGTAGTTCCATAATTAGATTCAGATCCATATTAACATCTCAATTTAGGACTATTCTGTGTTAATTATTAAAAGAATCTTAAAGGTAAAACCTAGCCTATGTGTCGCTGCAGACATGGCCAAGATGGTAGAACCTACACAAAAGATTCCAACTCTTGTTAACCTCTGAAACACATGTTAACATTTCTGACAAACTGTGATACGATAAAATCACATAGGTCATCTCTTAATTGGGTTAATTAAATTCCTTTAATTATATAACCATCCCTTAAGGATGAAGTGTATTCGGGCTAAAGAATTATGTCCTTGAGACTAACGACAATGGTAGCCTACAACTCCCTGTCCAGAAAAGGTAATGAACTTTGATTCGAACCTTAAACACCCTGATTCTGTGAAAATCTTGGTTTGTAAATTTAATGTGTCAATACGACTAAAGCTTTTGTGCTATTATTAAATTAAAATATAGGATTATAATAAAGGTCCTGAACATATAATTAATTAACATATTAACTAAAAATGGCTATTAAAACCATGGTTAATAAATCATAAAATATTGTAAAACCTCTAAATAAAACCTTGCCCATTATCTTCTATATGTAACAATTGAAGCTACATGGCTGGGTCGGATGAAGTGAATAGTCGTCCGGTGGAAAACCACGATAATACTAGGATACAGCTGACTGGTGCAGAGCTGCAAGCACTAGTTGATAATGCTGTTACAAGGGCTTTGGATTGGCAAAACAGTGAGTCATCTGGGACTCGAAGTAGAACCCTATCTACACCGCATTCTAAACCCAAGACTCATTCTGAGGCTCACAGCAAGCCACCCTCTATCCAGCCTAAACCTAAGAAAGAGGAATCAAAGAAAGATGATGATCGACATTCCTCAAACGAAAACAGTATTCCATCCAAAAAGATTATATTTGATGATAAGCCTCGTGCCAAAGGTTGCACATACAAGTACTTTGTTTCATGCAAGCCCCGAGATTTCACTGGGGAGAAAGGGGCTGTGGATTGCATGACTTGGTTGGATGAGAAGGACACTGTTATAGACATTAGTGGGTGTGCTAGAAGGGATATCGTGAAGTTTGTATCTCAATCTTTTAAGGGTGAAGCCCTAGCTTGGTGGAGGTCTCTAATCCAAGCTACGGGGAAAATCCCATTGTACAACATGTCTTGGGAACAGTTCGTGGCACTGATCAAGGAAAACTACTGCCCTCAGCATGAGGTGGAAAAGATCGAGTCTGATTTTCTGTCATTGGTGATGAAGAACCTGGATTGCCAAGCTTACCTCACGAGCTTTAATACTATGTCAAGGTTGGTTCCGTATCTGGTGACCCCGGAACCCAAAAGGATAGCTCGTTTCATTGGGGGTTTAGCCCCAGAGATAAAGGCAAGTGTAAAGGCCTCTCGGCCAACTACATTCAGGTCCGTGGCTGATATATCCTTGTCCCTCACTCTGGACGCGGTCTGGCAGAGATCGCTAAGGAACACGGATGCCGAGAAGAGAAAACGTGATGATGACAATTCACGTCGATCAAACAAAAAGCACAAGGGAAACCACGGCCACAAGAAGGGGTCTGAATCTAGGAAGGATGGGCATCAATCTAGGGATAAGCCCAAGTGTAAGGTTTGTAAGAAGCACCATTTTGGGAGGTGCAGGTTTGAGTCGAAATTTGCAAATCTTCTGAGCACAAGACTCTAGATTGTAAGAAGATCAAAGATGCAACGTGCTACAGTTGCAATGAAAAAGGGCATATTAAGACAAATTGCCCAAAATTTGCAAAGAAAGCTGAGGAAGGAAAGAAGACCAATGCAAGGGTCTTCCGCATGGATGCAAAGGAAGCTGTTCAGGATGACAATGTCATAACATGTACTTTTTTTATTAATGATATCTACGCAAGAGTATTGTTTGATTCTAGAGCAGATAAATCGTTTGTAGATAATAGGTTTTGTGAGTTGTTGAAAATGCCTGTTAAAGCCTTAAGTGTGAAGTATGAAGTGGAATTAGCTGATGGAACCATAGAAACCGCTTCGACTGTATTAGATAGATGTGTCATATCCATTAGGAACCACTCTTTTCCTTTGTCCTTACTTCCGTTTAAGCTAGCCGGTTTCGATATAGTAATAGGCATGGATTGGTTATCGCATAACCAAGCTCAGATCGTCTGCAACAAGAAGCAAGTGGTGATCAAGACTCCGTCTGGTAAGCCACTTACCATCCAAGGAGACACCCAGTACGGGTTACCCGAGCAGGTGTCTATGCTCAAAGCATCTAAATACTTGAAATAGGGTTGTGTCATTTATATGGAACAAGTGACCATTGATGAGCAGAAACCGAAGATTGAAGATATACCAGTCATTTCTGAATACCCCGAAGTTTTCCCGGAAGAACTACCTGGTTTGCCACCAGATAGACAAGTAGAGTTCAGGATCGACATCATTCCAGGAGCAGCGCCTGTTGCAAGAGCACCTTATAGGTTAGCACCTACAGAAATGAAGGAATTGAGGACACAGTTAGATGATTTGCTAGCCAAAGGTTTTATTAGACCTAGCTCGTCAACATGGGGAGCACCAATCTTGTTTGTCAAGAAGAAAGATGGGTCAATGCGTTTGTGCATCGATTACCGTGAGCTTAATAAGGTCACTATCAAGAATAGGTATCCTTTGCCTAGGATCGACGATCTGTTCGATCAGCTTCAAGGAGCAAGTTACTTTTCCAAGACTGATCTGAGGTCAGGTTATCACCAACTGAAGGTTAAAGATGAAGATGTGCACAAGACTGCATTTAGGACTCGCTATGGTCATTACGAGTTCCTAGTAATGCCTTTTAGGCTCACTAATGCACCTGCCGCATTCATGGATCTCATGAATCGACGACATCCTCATATACTCGAAGAGCCAAGCTGACCACGAGAAGCATCTCCGTTGCATCCTGAAACTGCTTTATCAAGAAAAGCTCTATGCCAAATTTTCTAAGTGTGAATTCTGGCTTCGTGAAGTCCAATTCCTTGGACATGTTGTTAGTGAGCATGGAATCCAAGTAGATCCCGCTAAGATTGAAGCCATCATGAACTGGCGAGAGCCGAAGACGCCTACGGAGATTCGTAGTTTCCTAGGACTGGCAGGATACTACAGACGCTTTATTGAAAACTTCTCAAGAATTGCAGCACCCCTAAATCTTCTCACTCGCAAGTATAGCAAGTTTGATTGGGGGCCTAAGCAGCAGGAATCCTTCGACATTTTGAAGCAGAAGTTGAGCAACGCTCCAGTGCTAACGTTACCTGAAGGAATTGATGAGTTTGTTGTGTATTGTGATGCATCACACACCGGGATGGGATGTGTGCTTATGCAAAAAGGCAAGGTCGTTGCCTATGCTTCACGCCAGTTAAAGGTACACGAGAAAAACTACACCACCCATGACTTGGAGCTGGGTGTCGTAGTATTTGCACTAAAACTATCGAGGCATTACCTGTATGGAACTAAGTGTGTAATCTATTCTGATCACAAAAGCCTTCAGCATCTATTCAATCAGAAGGATTTAAACATGAGACAGCGACATTGGATGGAAATTTTGAATGATTATGACTGCGAAATAAGATACCATCCAGGCAAGGCAAATGTAGTCGTTGATGCCTTAAGTAGAAAGGAAAGAGTAAAGCATATAAGAATCAATCCAAGAGCATTGAGATAAAGAGCAGCTTAAATGAAAGGTTGTTAGCTGCACAGAAGGAAGCTGTGTTGGAAGCTAACTATCCTAATTAAAAGCTAGGAGTAACTGGAGAACAGTTATCCTATGGCAAGGACGGAATCCTGAGGTTAAATGGAAGAATATGGGTTCCTGTTTATGGAGGACTTCGGGACGTCATCCTTCAGGAAGCCCACAGTTCTAAATACTCCGTTCATCCTGGAGCTGATAAGATGTACCAGGATTTGAAGGCAAACTATTGGTGGATAGGCTTGAAGAAGTCTATAGCTGCCTATGTAGCTAAATGTTTGACGTGTGCGCAAGTTAAAGCTGAACATCAAAAGCCGTCAGGTTTGCTGCAACAGCCTGAAATTCCCACTTGGAAATGGGAAATGGTGACGATGGATTTCATCACCAAGCTGCCAAAGACAAAGAAGGGAAATGATACTATATGGGTGATAGTAGATAGACTGACTAAGTCAGCACATTTCCTACCCATTAAGGAAACTTACAGTTCTGACATGTTGGCCCAATTATATGTTGATAAGATTGTATCTCTGCATGGAGTACCTATGGCCATTATCTCTGATAGAGATACCAGATACACGTCACCCTTTTGGAAAAGTTTCCAACAGTCTTTGGGCATGCGCTTAAACTTCAGTACGGCTTACCATCCTCAGACGGATGGGCAGAGCGAGCGTACCATTCAAACCCTGGAAGACATGCTTCGTGCATGTGTGATTGATTTAGGTGGTAGTTGGGATAAGCATCTACCCTTGGTTGAGTTCTCCTATAATAATAGCTACCATACCAGCATTCAGGCCGCGCCTTTTGAAGCATTATATGGTAGAAAATGCAGAACGCCTATTTGTTGGGCAGAAGTAGGAGAAGCTCAGTTGTCAGGTCCTGACCTAGTCTTTGAAATGACGGACAAGATTGTCCAAATTCGCGACCGCCTGAAAGCTGCCAGGGATAGGCAGAAGAGCTATGCTGATAAAAGGCGAAAACCTCTCAAGTTTGAGGTTGGTGATAAAGTTATGCTTAAGGTATCACCCTGGAAAGGGGTGATGCGATTTGGTAAGAAAGGTAAGTTAAGCCCGAGATATATAGGACCATTTGAGATCATCGAATGTGTAGGAACAGTGGCTTATAAGTTAAACTTACCTGAAGAGCTCAGTGGTATTCACAATGTGTTCAACGTCTATAATCTGAAGAAATGTCTAGCTGATGAATCACTAGTCATACCACACACAGATGTGCACATAGATGAGAGTTTGAAATTTGTGGAAAAACCTTTGTCGATTGAGGATCGACAGGTAAAGAAGCTTCGAAGGAAGCATGTGCCTATTGTCAAGGTGAAATGGGATGCCCGTAGAGGTCCCGAATATACGTGGGAGTTAGAGTCCACGATGAAAGAAAAATACCCTCAATTGTTTCAGTAAATCTCGAGGTCGAGATTTCTTGTAAGGGGGTGAGGATGTAACACCTCGAAAATTCATGTCCAATAGAATAAAGACACGTGTCATGTGAGACAAACGTGTCAGGAACCCGGATCAAAATAGGATGTATGGTAGGATTTGAAAAGGGCGTCATGTTATTAAAATACCTCTGAACGACCCAAGGGCGACATGTTATTAAAACACCTCTGAGCGACCCAAATTATAAATCTCAGGATCCTTAAATCATTTTGATAAACATCTGATATATTAGCCGGTTGTTTCTAAATAAATAAAATTCCATTTTTATGGAAATTGGAGTCTTAAAATATTACTACAATGATTAGAAAATTTCAACACTTGATTAAAGGAATTGAACTTGAGCTAAACATGCATTCTTGAGAATTCTGTCATTCCAAAGCTTGCCATAAAGATCCAAAATGTAAAAGTTCATACAAGGCATGCAAAGGCCTGCCCATATGGTCCCCTACTGCAGAGAAATCATGAGAATTTGGACACTACAACCTTGCATGGTCAAAATTTGGAAGTTTGTAAAATTTTTGGATTCTGGTCACCGGTTACGGATCGTATGGCTGTAAGCTTACGTCCGCAAGGATCGGTTACGGACCGCAACCAGTTAAGCATACGGTCCGCAAGGAGCATACCTGGGCGTATCAGACCAGCGTCGGTTACGGACCGTATCCGTATAAGCTTACGGTTCGCAAGGGGTGGATACGGACCGCAAGGCATTTTGCTTACGGTCCGTAAGCCTGTCGCTGGCAGCAGAAAATGGACAGCTTCCTGTTCAGCTAGTTCCACCGCCTTATTTAGGTGGTATTCGAATTCAGGGGCTTGATAGGCAGTATATAGCCACTTAGGGGCACCTGGGATCATCTCACAACAATTGTAGAGTTACTTGGCAAGATCTTGTGACAATTGGTGCACTATATAAGAACTTAAGGTTACCACTTTGAGACTTGCTTATTCAAACACAACTTCAAGCATCCCTGGAGCTTCTCTGGACAACAATCAAATTTCTCTTAAGTCCCTAATCATATTTAGGACCATTGTAAGTGTTCCTAATCATTCCTAATTAAGTTTAGCTTAGTTAATTAGCTAAAAGTCAAACCGTCGTAATTAAGGTTTGACTTCGAGATTAAGCTATAATTATCCAGTAAAATCTCGAATTAAAAATACCTATAAGTAGGTAATTATGTGGGTAATAAACCCTTAGAAGGGTATTCTCAGATTCCCACTCTAACTATGTCAATTGTCGAGTCAAAGCTTACTTTAAAAAGTCAACAGAATGCTTAATTCCAAATTAATACATAATTAGCAATGTAGGATTCATGCAACCTGTTTTGTCATTAAAATAACTTGGTAATTAATATAAGAACATGTCTAAACATGTTCAACTCGACAATTTTCAGTTTAGGCTCGGTTTGTTACCGAAAGTCGCATAGTTTGACTTATGCTTTAACTTTCAGTTCTGACCCATTTAAGCCACGTTTAGGATTGCCTTAAAGCTTCTTTTGGGCCTATTTTCATGTTAGTATAACCCTCTGTGATTATACAACTTGGTTCATTAGACATCTAATTCATATGCATGTTTCCGTTAATTGCTTAAATGTTGACTATTATGCCCTCTTCACCTTAAAATGTGATCTTTGAAAATATAAAAGAGTAGACACCTTAGTTACTGATATTTAAACTTGTACCTAAAATTTTACATCAGTTTGAGGTTTAGATTAGGAGTTATGCTCATTAGCCTAATTAGAAGCATTCTTAGTAATTAATTGGCGTAATTATCATATAGCCTATCTAAACCCAAATTTTAGTATCAAACCTTTACCTACTGATATAAAATAATATTTTGGGATTTTTGGAGATTTTTACTTATTTTTAGGCTGAGCATAACTTAGAGTTTTAAGCTCAATTCGGTTATTGTCGATTTTGCCCTTTTGGGCTATAAAATGAGTTTTATAAATCCTTTTGACCTTAAACCTTTTTCTACTGATTTATTATGTTAAATTATTTTGAGCCTTTTGGAATATTAAAAATATCAGCTTTCTATACAAAACCCGGAATGGCTCCAAATCGCCTTTTTAGGCCTTTTTACGACATAGTATGTATCAAAACTAGTTTATATATATAAGGTTTGATACCTACTGATATATTCAGTAAATTTTTATATTATAACAGTAAACAAAAGTTTTAAACTCAGGTTTCCAGTTTTGACCTTTTTAGGCTTATGTGAAATTACCAAAATGCCCCTACGGTGCATAATATGGTTTTAATTAATAAATTTTACATATATATGATACCCTACTGTTATAACTTATTGAATTAAGTATATTTACTAAATGAATCAGACCTGTAACTCAGATTACTAATTTAACTCTTTTATACCCTTTTAAATGACCAAAATGCCCTTATGAGGCATAGTTTGTGTTTAAAATCATTTTGGGCATAATAGAAGATATCTTACTGATATCACAACATATTTAGTGCATATTAACTCAGGGAACTTGTATATGATTCATATGGTTACCCGTTACGCACTTTCGCGTTCGGATCGGCTTATGTAACTAGTTTACACATTTTAGCCGAAACGGGTCAAACCATATCCTTTTTGTCTCAAAATCCAGAATGTGATTATGTTACCCATATTAAACAAGCATGCAAGCTTGTCGGGTCAAAACCACATTCTAAACCGGTATTCGCCTTCCATGCAATTGAACCATATTCTTTCTTTAAAACTAACCGGGCTAAGCTTACGCTAAATTAAAGACCCGTTAAGATTCTAATAGGTTATTATAAACCTTCGTTCCAGAATAGGAGATCCAGTAAAAGATATCTGCACTTGCTTATTGTATTTGTACTTGCTCAGGTAAATACTTTTAACTTATTTTCCTTATACGGGCTTGGGGTACGGTATATGAAATACCGCTTGGTCGGGCATTTGACCTTAATCGATTAGTGGTTAAGTATTATCAAGATGACCCGTTTAAAAATTTGTTTTGTTTGTTTAATTCCTTTGGGAGTTTAATGACCATGTCCCGGATATCCTTGGCATCATTTAAAGAATGGCCACGACCTTAGCACACGGGTGTAGGCGTATACCCGTCAGTGCATTTACATTTATCAGGGTATAACCGCTGGTTTCCCACCGCGAGACTATACTATGTGGTGTGTCTATTAATCTTTAACCCGGCATGAACCAGGCTACTGGACGCAAAAGAAACATGTAATTCTTTACAAGTATTATATTTAAATAATTGTCCCAAGTTATAAAAATCTTTTTGTGCCATGTGCATTCAAATCAATTTTAAACCTTTTCAAAATGAGTCAGTTAAATTGCATTTACCGGTGCAAACTGACGTATTTTCCCAAAAAGATTAAGTGCAGGTACTACGCGTAATAGGCTGGCCTCTCCTAGCATCAAATAGAAGTCTCGCAAGCTTAGATACCAAATTTTGTTGAACTATGTTTCCTCTTTATTTTGATCCGCCTGTGGATCTGTTTCAACTACATTGTGATACTTAAATATTACGATATTTATTCGGTTAAAATAAATCTATCTTTTTGCTTCCGCTGTGCATTTTAAATTTGTGTTGTTTGACTATGATGATATCAACTACGTCACGATGCTCCCCACCGGGCCCACCGGTGACATGTGGAAAATAGGGGTGTGACAATATGTCTACATAGCAAACCAAATTGCTCAAAACGCCTACATGAGGAAGTGCTGGTGCAATCAGACTTGCAATACATTTCCTGAAAACGCCAAAAACAATGTCTGTATAAAAACGCCATGCATGCAATGTTTGTATAAAAAGACCATCAAACAGCAAACACAAAAACTCCATACAAAAAACAAATTAAATGTTTAAAAATATAATAAATGCCATATTCAAAAAACGACAAAATAAAAAGTAACCAAAAACGCCATTGTTTACCTCGAATAAGGATGTACAAGGCTGCTAGAAATCATTTATGTAAAACTAAACAAACCCATCGGGCTGATCTTCGTAACGTTGATTTATGCAATCCCCAATCTCGATTAGCTCAGTTTGAATGTCACAATCTCGATTAAGGGTTGAAGCATAGTATCTCATGATACGATGAGTAATGTTATCAAACGGCTCGTTCGATCGAACATCACCTCGTTCAACACTATACTTCATAAAATTGTCAAAGTGTGGGGCCACTTGCTAGCCGATCGGCTGGCCTGGTCGATCGGCTGACATGTCTGATCGGTTGAGCTGTTCGTTTGGACAGCCTAACCGTTCGGTCAGCATCCTGACCTGGTCGGCCTGTTCGTCTAACACTTGGCTGTTTTGGTTATTTGACGTTATTTCGAGGTAGTTTGACAACGAGCTGAACCATGGAACTTTCGTTCTTACTTGTTTTCCCTGCTCGGACAGGAATCACCCAAGTCCGGTCGGTGAACCGTTCGGAACGGTAGTTTGATGTTTAACCCAAAGTCGGTGAACCTCGTAGATAGAGTCCGAATCTTGAATCACTCATCCACTAGAATGATTGGTGAGTTGACTCAAGCTCCGTCTCTATCGGTTTGAAGGCATTGAGTGTAAAAGAGTTAAAAGAAAGTTGGAAATCCTTCTTTCAATCCTTCACACCATGTGATTGTTCAGATCTGTGAAAGATCTTAGCTTGTTTATGTGGAAATCGGTCAGATCCGAGCTATTCATGGTGGATTGAGGCCAAGGCATGATGTTCTTGAAGAACACCATGATGACATCATCCTAGAATGCCTAGATCTTGATGATTTCACGGTTAGAAATCAAGATTTGAAAGATAGAAAGGTGTAGGAGTGTGCATTGATCAAGAAAGTACAAGATTTAGGATGAACACTTACCGAAATCGGAAGAAATCTGAGAAAAGGTGAGGAGCACGAGCTGGTCGGTCAGAGAGTTCCCAAAAGTGGAAAGAATGACAATGACAGCCCTATTTATAGGCTCCAAAAGAGGAAAGGGCTGGCCGATCAGCCAGGCATCCCGATCGGACAGCCTGCTCGATCGGACAGTCTGTCCGATCGGCTGGGCTGTTTGATTGGCTGACAGCCTGATCGATCAACAGCCTGGTTCGAGTGTTCGGTGCGACGATTTTCGATATTTCGATTTCGATTGAAGACGGTACGAGTACGATGGAGTTTCCTATGCAAATTACTTTCAGTCCCAACTACTATATCAAACATACAATCATCTATATTTCACCCTATCCTTATGTTACCGTTCGTCTAATTCGATTTCGATTGCATTCGATTTGAGTTTCGAGTTTCGATTGATTCGATTGATCACTATACAAAACATAAAGTAAACACGCACAGGTAACATATAAGGCGCACACACACGTATAATAACAACCAAAGTTCGCGTACTTCGAGATTCGAGTTCGATGATGGTTAGATCGTTTTGATTACTGATTAGTTAACTTTATCGCATTATTACTTCCTACTATTCACAATCGTAAATCGGTTCGCGTCGATAAAACATTCGATTACTTCGATTTATTCTGATTAACAACACTTACTCCACATAATACAAATAAAAACATAAAATAGATTAACTATAGTCAAAGAAGTCAAGGTTGACTTGAACTTTGACTTTGACTTTGACATTCGAAAACACGGGGTGTTACAGCCTCCCCTTGTTTAGGGAATTTCGTCCCGAAATTAGGCCGAAAGCTGCACAGCACCGTGAATTACCAATTTGACGCTCCAGATCTTCATTTGAACAACTGCGGGTACTTGGCCTTCATGTCGCTTTCGAGTTCCCAAGTGAACTCTGCGCCCCGTTTGCCTTCCCATCGGAATTTCACGATAGGGATGCGTGAGCGCCTGAGTTGCTTGGTTTGGCGATCCATGATTTCGACAGGCTTTTCCATGAAGTGTAGCGTTTCGTTGACCTGAAGGTCGTCAAGAGGTACAATCAAATCATGATCAGCTAGGCATTTTCGGAGGTTCGACACATGGAAAGTTGGGTGGACGTTACTGAGTTCCTCCGGTAGTTCAAGTCTGTAGGCGACTTTTCCGATCCTTTCCAGAATCTTAAAAGGTCCAACATATCGAGGCGCTAGTTTACCTTTCTTGCCGAACCTGACCACACCCTTCCAAGGTGATACCTTTAGGAGTACGTAGTCGCCAACGTCAAATTCAAGGGGCTTGCGTCTTCTATCGGCGTAACTTTTCTGTCTATCCCTGGCTTTCGACAAGTTGTCTCGAATCTGGAGGATTTTGTCAGTCGTTTCTTGTAGTAACTCGGGACCGGTTAATTGCGAATGACCGATCTCGTGCCATACAATAGGCGAACGACATCTTCTTCCATATAAAGCCTCGAATGGTGCCATTTGTATGCTGGCATGATAGCTGTTGTTGTACGAGAATTCGACTAACGGTAGGTATTTGTTCCAACTACCACCGAAGTCTATAACACACGCGCGGAGCATGTCTTCAAGAGTACGGATCGTTTTTCGGTCTGTCCATCAGTTTGAGGATGGAATGCAGTACTCAGGTTAAGCGACGTACCAAGGGCCGCTTGAAACGTTTCCCACAATCGCGAAGTAAACCGAGCATCACGGTCTGAAATGATATCACGAGGCGTACCATGATTACAAATGATCTCGTCGGTGTAGATTCGGGCTAGTCGTTCTACCTTGTAGTCCTCCCGTATTGGCAAAAAGTAGGCTGATTTCGTCAGACGATCAACTATAACCCAAATGCTGTCGTGACCTGATGGCGTGGGCGGAAGTTTGGTTATGAAATCCATAGCTATACTCTCCCACTTCCATATAGGGATTGGAGGTTGTTCGAGTAAGCCAGAAGGTCGCTGATGTTCAGCCTTAACTCTTGCACAAGTCAGGCAACTTCCAACATAGAGGGCGATATCCCGTTTCATACCCGGCCACCAGTACTTGTAACGAAGATCCTGGTACATTTTATCGGCACCGGGATGAATAGAATACCGGGATTTGTGGGCTTCGTTCATTATAATCTTTCACAAATCGGTCCGCTTAGGGATCCAAATTCGGTCCAGATAATAGAAAATCTCATCTGCCTTGCTTACCAGTTGAGCTCCATCGTGATAGATTCTCTCCTTCTTCAAGGTGCGTTCATTAAAGCAAGCATGTTGGGCTTCGCGGATAAGAGCTTCGAGATTGTGTTGGGCTTGGGTATTGCGAATACTAAGCAAATAACTCCGTCTACTGAGTGTGTCGGCAACAACATTTTCCTTGCCTGGGTGATAACGAATCTCACAGTCGTAATCGTTAAGAAGTTCTACCCATCGGCGTTGACGCATGTTAAGTTCTTTCTGATTAAAGATGTGTTGTAAACTCCTGTGATCAGTGAAGATCGTACACTTGGTACCATACAGGTAGTGTCTCCAAATCTTCAATGCAAAAACAACTGCGCCTAGCTCGAGATCGTGGGTTGTATAGTTCTTCTCGTGGATTTTGAGCTGACGAGATGCGTAAGCTATAACCTTGTCCCGTTGCATGAGAACACAACCAAGACCAAGGTTGGAAGCATCACAGTAGACAATGAAATCGTTGTTTCCGTCTGGCAACGTGAGAATAGGAGCATTGCAGAGCTTGCGCTTAAGGGTTTGAAAAGCAGATTCTTGTTCAGTTCCCCAAACAAAAGACCTGTCTTTATGAGTAAGAACGGTAAGCGGCACAGCGATCATAGAGAATCCTTCGATAAATCGTCGATAATAGCCTGCTAATCCGAGAAAAGAACGGACTTCAGACGGGTTATTTGGCGTAATCCAGCTCTTAACTGCTTCAATCTTTGCGGGATCGACATGAATACCCTGATTATTCACGATGTGACCCAAAAACTGGACCTCCTCCAACCAGAATTCGCACTTGGAGAACTTGGCATAGAGTTGGTTCCCCTGGAGTAACTCGAGAACCAAACGTAGATGTTGCGCGTGTTCGGCTTTCGACTTGGAATAAATCAAGACATCGTCGATGAACACGATGACGAAACGGTCAAGATACGGCTTACACACGCGATTCATCAGATCCATAAAAACCGCGGGTGCATTGGTTAAACCAAAAGGCATAACGACGAACTCGTAGTGGCCGTAGCGAGTACGAAAGGCGGTTTTGGGTATATCCTCCTCTTGTATGCGTAACCGATGATAACCTAAACGTGGATCGATTTTCGAGAAACACGATGCACCTTGCATGATCAAACAAATCGTCGATTCGAGTTAGGGGATAACGGTTCTTGATGGTAAGCTTATTCAATTCCCGATAGTCGATGCACATCCTGAACGACCCATCCTTCTTTTTGACGAAAAGGACTGGTGCGCCCCAAGGAGAGGTGCTCGGGCGAATAAAGCCTTTTTCAAGTAACTCCTGGAGTTGGTTTGAGAGTTCCCTCATTTCGGATGGCGCGAGTCGATAAGGGGCTTTGGCAACAGGGTTAGCTTCAGGAATGAGGTCGATACGAAAGTCGATATCACGACTTGGCGGTAGTCCGGGAAGATCGTCAGGGAACACCTGAGGAAATTCACGAACCACTGGAACGTCTTTGACTTCAACCTTCTTTTTCTTTTCCTTCTCCGCTACTACAATGTTGGCCAAGAAAGCTCTTTATTCCTTGTGGAGATACTTGCTAGCTTCGATACATGACATGAGCTTGAGACCTTTTGAAGCTGTTTCACCGTATACACATAAGAGATCACCATTTGCAAGCGAGAATCGAATCATCTTTTCAAAACACACAACTTCAGCATGGTTTTCGCGAAGAAAGTCCATGCCTACTATGACGTCAAACTTGCGAGTTGCATCGGAATGAGATCAATTGGGAAGAGGTAATTGTTGAGCTCGAGGGTACAAGCACGAAGAACAGAGTTAACTGCGGTGGTTCTTCCAGTAGAAACTTCGACTTCGCATGACGAGGGGAGATAAGAACGCTTACGACTAAGGAGCTTCTCGAATTCAAACGACACAAAGCAGTTATCGGCTCCAGTATCAAACAAACATGATGCATAAATACCATTCACAAGGAACGTACCATTAACCACGTTGTTGTCAGCCTGGGCTTGACGGGCGTTGATGTTGAAGGTTCTAGCATGGGCTGTTTGCTGTTGCTGCTGAGGCTGATGCTGTTGCTACTGCTGCTGGGGTTCTTGTTTCACAACCCGGTTCGGGCACATGTTTGCAAAGTGGTTGGGATCACCACATGCAAAGCAGACTCGAGCGTTGACCACGGGTGCTTGAGCTACAGGTTGGCCTTGAGGGGCTGGGAGTAGAGCTTGATGAGCGGCGGCTTGAACTGGGGCTTGACGGGGACCATAGCGACAATTCGCAGTGAAATGCCCGTAGAGGTTGCAGTGGGCGCAGAAACGACAGGCGATTCCCACCGGATGACGGTATGAACATGTCGGGCAGAGCGGGTGGGGACCTGTGTAAGCGCGCTTGGATGGCGGCGCATTGATCACTAGAGCTTGTCGATGGTGAGACTGCTGTTGAGCCTGTACGGCTTGCATAGGGGCAGCAGTTGTTGTCACGGCACAGTTCTTGTTACTGGAGCTGTTGTTGTTGTGCTTCTTCTTTCTTCTTGATGACTTGGAGGGTTGAGCAGTGGTGGTGTCGACGGTCGATGAGGTGGTGGCTTGGTGCAGAGACTTGGTATGCTTATCCCAAAAACCAGACTTTACCCGCTTGTCATTGATTTCAGTGGCAAGCAGGTAGGTCTCTGCAATCGATGATGGCTTGGCGGCATGAACGAAATCGGCAACACAGTCGGGTAGAGCTCGAATATACTTCTTGATGGCCATGTCTGACGTCTTGACTTGATCGGGACAAATGATGCTGAGCTGTTTAAAGCATGCAGTCAAGGCAGCGTTATCTCCATCCTTCTGCTTAATGTTCCAAAACTCATCCTCCAGCTTTTGGCGTTCATGGGGAGGGCAGAATTCGTCCATCATGATGGCTTTCAGCTCCTTCCATGTCAGCTCATAAGCTGCATCATTCCCGCGTTTGTTTCGTTCGGCCGTCCACCAGTCTAGAGCTCGGGACTGGAAGACGCCTGTAGCATTGAGGGTGCGGAGATTTTCTAGACAGCCGCTTTGGCGCAGAGTGACTTCGATAGAATCGAACCACTGAAACATAGCTGTTGGGCCATCTTCTCCGGTGAATTCCTTTGGTCCGCATGCCTTGAACTGTTTAAAGCTGAAACCAGTCATGTTGGTATCTTTAGAAGCATCGATTCGCGACTCCTCAGACGATTTTCTGGTGTTTTCAAAGACATCGCTCACAGCTTTTGCCACACTCTTGGCAATGATAGCAGCGAGACGCCTGTCTCTCTTCTCTTGGAGAGTAAGTGGGGTTCGGTCTCCAGATGTCGACATGGTCTGCAACAGACATTGTCGTAGGTCTCAGACACAACAATCGAATCTCACCTCACACGTCTACTACTTACTAATGCTTAGAATCACGTTGAAACACGCATCACATAATCACATAAACACAAATTCACAGATTCACATAATCACAGAAGCACATAGAGCACAGAATCACAGAAGCACATAAGCACAGAATCACAGAGGCAGTCAGAATACGGAAACCTATCATTCAAAGCTCGCGAGTCGTTCGTATATAGTGATCGCGTATAATATATCGAATAGTACCGCATAATCGTATAGCATGCCGAGTATAGTATAGCGTATATTGTAGCATAGTATCGTTTAGATTTGTAACGACTTGTTACCGTTTTGAGGTAGAAGAGCAATGCGAATCGTGTGTGTCGATCAAAGTGGTAGCAAAAATCGAGCGAATCATCAAAATTAAACTCATAAACAGGTAAACACACTTAAAACACATAAAATCGACGGATTATCTGAGTCGGCAGTTGCGGGCTCAGAATCGAAACACATAAAATCGGGAAATAGATTGTCTGCGGCTACTAGACATCGACTGTAGGATCGTTTGCTGACCCGAACGAGTCAATCAGAGGTTGTCTCTTGAGTTTCAGATGCGGAATAATAAGAAATGCAAGTAGATATAGCTTGTTCTTCCTTCTAACTGCTTGTTTTATTGATTTGAAACGTTTTACAGCTCAATCGTCACACCGGCAGAGCTTTGGCGTGGAATCCGACTATCACTACTGAGGACCGCCCTAAAGACCCCTATATATAGACTGTTGGGTCCGCTTATGTGACACTTGAACATAAGAGCGGACCAGCATAGTCCACATAAGCGAACCATAGTGACAAATAAGCGATCCTAAACCCCTATGTCTCTATGAGCGGACCTAGCATATAAAACCTATACACACTCCTGCTTTCTCGTAAAACGTGCCCTATGCTATACAATACGATGTAAGACCTGATCCTAGACACCTAGACGCAATCAACAGATGTAGTGCACTAACAGACTCCCCCTCAAATGTTGATGGAGTCGCAAATACACTCTAACAATGAAACTGTGTCTACACATTTTCCGTCTAGATCAGTCTCTGGGCTTTATCTTCTTTCAATCTTTAGACGTCCCCTCTCGATTTACTGGCATTCTTTTGTTCTTCAGTAACATCTTAAGGATCTTTGTCTGGCTTTAAAACACTCTAATTCTCTTGATTAGATCTCTTGATTCCTTAAGTTCATCAGCATCATCGATAGACGTAATCTTCAGGATCAGAATCTGACTCTACTCATTCTTTCAATATTGATTTCCAGGATCGAATCTTGGCTCTCTTTCATCAGAAATCTTCAGAAATCAAAACCTGGCTACCTGCACAATCTCAACCCCGAAATAAATTTCTTGCACAAATATTTCAAATAACTCTGCACCAACATTTGACTCTCATTTTCACTAAACAAACATATAATTGCAACAACTCAGACTCTCTCTCAAATATCTATGATGAACCACTTGAAGAAGGTTAGATTTAACGAAAACAGTTAGATTTACACAAACACTCCCCCTCAAATGCTGTTCTTCATGTTTAGCATTCGGAATTTTGAAAATCAGTTTTCCAACGTCAGCTGTCGAAAATCTTTTTGTCTTTTTCAAAATTTAGCTAAAACACACTAAAATCTTTTTGGATTTTCAATATGAGGAAATAAAATGCAAAGAATGAAATATTTACAAACAATATTTTTGTGAGTTCGTGCAAGAGGATCATATCAGTTTTGAGACCTATCACCAACACCGTTAAGCTTGATTACATCTTAAGCTTTAAACAATTTACCTAGATTGTCAGTATGTTTGTCCACTTAAATTCTCAACACAAATTTCAATTGATTCGAGATATGATATTAATGTTTTAGAGACTTAAACTTAATTGTGTATCACTCCACTTGAATATACTCCTGTATCCAGATCCCAAATATTCAGTCTTACAGGTGAGTATACCACAGATGATATCTGTAAAGGCGTTAGGTGCGAAACCGTGAGAGCTCAGGTCAGAACTTCCGTTCAGCAGAGAGATGACGGCTCGACTTTTGGTGGGTCTCCTTTAGAGGATCTTTTTTACAACAGCAATGACTATCAATTTTATTGTTTAATCAGATTGCTGAGGGCGGCGCTTTTTCAAGCATTTGCAGAAAGTATTATCCGGGGACTAGGTTAGTACTTCCACACAGCAGAAGTCCCGGGATAATACCCCAGATATCACTGAGTATAAAGACCTAGTATCTCAGAATACGGGACCTTTCAAACAAGATTTCGGGGGTTACCCATATATTCAAGAATAGTTACCCACGAATTAAGCAAGTTTGAATTAGGTTTATATCTCGTTTCAACTTACTAAATGTGCGAAAATCTACTGACACATCCGCAGTAAGATTGTTTATCACATTTTAACTTTACATTTCTTTAGCGTGCCGTGATAGTCCACTGATGTACTTATCATTTCCTCTTTTTCGCAACAAAACTCTTTTTTGAATTTTATCATGTTTTTGGCTTTTTCAAATTTTCAAATGTTTTTGGATTTTCTGAAATTTCTACTCCCCCTAAAATGCAAACACATTTCAAAGGAAATTTGAAAATAAAAGACTCTTGACCCACTTGAAAAAACATAGAAAACAATACAAACTGTACAGAAACTTGACAACTGACATCGAATCACATCAAATCGCCATTCACTCAGCATAAACAATCAGAACTCCCCCTATCACAAACCATTTTCTCATTTCAGATTTCAAAACACTTAAGTTTATTTTAATCGAAATGACTTTTCCGGAAAATGAGTTTGTGTTGATAAAAACCACTTGTAGGTCTATTATTTTAAAAACGGGGACGTGGTTCATCATCTTGTCTATCTTTTGCCATGAATAGTAAATCAAGTACAATTTAATGTCCCTGATTTACCATTTTCACTTTAAAACCTTCTGTACCACTTGTAAAAATACAAACATCTCAAAATATAACCACAAATACCACTTGTAGATCAAAAATACCACTTGTAGGTCAAAAATACCACTTGTAGGTTTTACTGTAGGAATGAAACATCTACAGAAACCTCTTTATCACTTGTCAAATTATTCAGAAAGATGCCGATTCCTGCTTCTCAATTACCAACCTGGAAGCTCCGGCGTAGTCCTTTCACCTGTAAAATTCAAAACACTATTCAAATTCTTTCAAACAAACTATTCAAACACTAGAATGATGCCGATTCCTGATCCACGATATAAACTTGGGATCTCCGGCGTAGTCCTTCGACTATCATGGGAAACAAACTTCCATCCAAGTCTTTTCAGACTTGATGGCTTTCAACTCTTGAGCCGTAGGGTTGTATGTTGCTTTTTTCGTTGCATAAAAATCTTTAACTCCTTTAGCTCTCCCACTCATCATTTTCCCAAATATCTTTTTAACATTCCCGTTGAATGTTTTCTCGACATCAAATTCATTCTTTTCTTTGTAAAACTGATTAGAAATTTCAGTTTTTCCCACTTTCTTCTTTACTTCCTCAAACTTTAATGACGGAAAATCCTCATCATTCACTGAGATCTTCTTCTCAACCTGTGGCTCTTCTGGCTTTGTGGAACCAGATTCATCGCCGACATTCACATCAACTTTCTTTGCAACCCACACCTGGTTGTCTTTTCCTTTCTTTTTGTAAAAATTCTTTTCCGAACACTCACCAACCTCAAATTTTGAATTCTCAAAAATTTTAGGTCTATTGGTTGGTGTGTCAACATCAACAACTTTCTCTTTCAACTTCTGAGAAACTCCCTGTTTTGATTTGTCACTATTCAAGCAATTCCATGCAATGTGGCCAGTTTCATTGCATTTATAACAGATTCTAGTCTCTCTTTGATAACAAATATCAACTCCATTCTTCTTTTTCTCAGCAAGAAACTCTTTATTCGCTTGTCTCCAGAACGGTTTTTGCTGTTCCTCCTCAGCACTTCCACCTGACACAAATTCAGATTTTGTTTTAGAATTTTTCATATTTTTATCATTTTCTGGTGGAACAAAACCAAGACCTTTCTTTTTGTAGCTACTATTCTGGTTAGATTTCTTTTGAAAACCAGGACCAGAATTGTTGCCTTTTTTCTTATTTAAACGTTGCTGAACTCTAGAAGTGTATTTTTTGGATTTTTCAAGACTTTTCAAAACTTTTAATTCTGGAATATTAATCTCTATTAGTTTGAAAGTTTTGTTTATTAGTTCCGTTTTAATACTCATTATTGGGAACTATTTATTGTAATATAATTTGTCCGAACCATTCAAAGTATACACAACTTCGAATGTTACATCATTCAAATCTGCCTTTGACAATAAAAATTCTTTACTATAAGACCGTTTATCCGACGAATTTTGACTGTTGACTGACGACTTTGACTTTCCAGACCCAGATTTCGGCTCAGACTCCTCATCAGTATCCAACACCTGATCGACCACCTTTTTGATTAATTCAGACTCATGATCAGTATCGGACGAGGTATATGTGACATCAATGTTATCTGGTAAAACGTCAGTTGTGTCGGTTTTAAGCTTTATATTGACTGCTTTTTCCAATTGCTCCTCATTTGGTCTCCTAGGTGAATAACCATCCCAAATCGGAGGCGGACATTTGTTGTAACTAACACTCGATTTCTTACCACAGTCTTTCTTGTCTTTTATCTTCTCATCTTTGAAAACTTCCATACCTGCAACAGTTGGGTAAATACGGTCAATGAGATAATCAGAACTAGAATAACTTTGCAATAACCGTCTAATTCTCTCATTCTCTATTTTCTCTGTCTCCAACTCTTGCTTCCACTTAGCACTTTCTTCAATGTAGAAATTTATTGCTTTTTGTTTTGTCATTAAAACTGCATTCAACATTGTCAATGCTTGTTCTCTCTCTGAGATTGTCTTTTGAAGACCAGTTACTGTTTTGTTCAAAACATCATATGATTCTTTCACATAGTTGAGGTTGAACAATAACTGCTCCTTTTTCTTCTCGTACTCAGCTATGATGTCGTCTTTAGCTGCACAATTCTTGCAATCTTCCAAGCACTTCTCACACGGCTTGACGACTTCAACAATCTTTTCAACTTCGATTGTCTTAACAACTTCTACCACTTTTTCTACTTCAATCACTTTTTCTTCATCTTTCACAACCTCAGTAATCTTCTCAGCTACACTTTCAGCGTTTTGAATATCATCTTCGGATTTAGATTGTTGTTCTTTAGCAGCTCGTTTCTCCTTCAGTTTCTTCATTCTTTCTGCAAAATAAAAATGAAAACTTTCAGGAGAAAGATGAGTTTTTGCAATATTTATATGTTTTTCTTCTTCATCATCACTACTGCTGTGATCAGGTGATTGATCAAACTGTACAGACTTATCAGAATCACCATCTGATACATCAGAATCAGGCGGTGTTTTATCAAAAACAACTTCTTTTTCTTGAATATTTTCATTTTGTACACTTTCATCAGAACTTTGTGATTCTTCATCTGAACCCTGTAAACCTTCATCTGAACTTTCTGACACTTCCCCAGAATGTTCTGAAAGTTTATCAGTACTGTCTAAACTTTCATCTGATGACACAGACTTTTCATCTTCACTTTTCACAGTCTCCCCAATAGATTTCATCCAAGTAGCAAACAAATCTGGCTCTGGGACGATCTTGGCAATGAAGGCTTTGAACTCTCCCTTTTTATCCACAAACATATCCCAACTGAAACCTTCTGGTAGTTTCTCATCATCTTGATCACTAATGCGTGCTGCTGTGGCTTCAGATGATATGTAATTACTCCAGCTGAAATCTACCAAACATGCTCTCTTCGGATCTTCAATCTTTCTCCCGTGAGCTGTCTGTGGTTCTTGGGATTGACCAACTTGCTGATAGATAGCTTTGCGATAGTAATCCTCTTTCCCGAATGGATTTTGTGCTCCGTTAGCTTCTCTTCCTTTGCACTCCCGTTTGAAATGACCTTTCTCCCTGCATCGAAAACAAGTAACTTTAGATTTATCAAAACCTAAAGTAGAGACATGTGCATCAAGAAAGTCATTTCTCCCGGTAATGGTTTTGAATTTCTCAGCTCGTCGAAGAACACTTGCAAGACACCATTTAATATCCATGAGTTCCATTTCTTCGGCGTCTATTTGATCGTAATCCTCTTTGGTAAGCATAGGATTTCCGATCCGACCAGCAACAAGACCCTCATAAGATAACAACACAGAACCCAAAAGTGCCATGTGATCTTTCGCAGTGTCTTCAGAGAAGCTTTGACCTTCTGGAAGATTAAGAGCTATGTTGCACTGAATTATGTATCCATTTCCGGTTTTTGTACTCTGAGACTGAAAACTCGTGTTAGTCTCTTTCGGATTCACACTCGGAAATGATGAAAACCCGCTGCTACTCTTGTTTGAACCCTGATCAGCTTTCTCAGATGAATCACCAGCACTGAATGCAGTTTGTATCTTCGGACTTCTTTCAGAATCAGTGACTGGAACACTACCCCGGTAGTACATCTTCACGTCCTGTTGACCACTCGGACTGTTCATTCTCGCGATCTTTTGCTGCTCAAGATCCTGACTCTCAATTTTCTCAATAAACTGTGAAATTGTCAGCCCGTCATATACACCAGTATTTTTCAAGATCATCAAATATGTTCCCCACTCTTTCTGAGGTAACGCGTCAGCCAATTTATCCACCCATTCCTCACGACCTTTTTCAACTCCCAACATCGATAACGATCGCACCAAATGACACTATCTTTCGATTAGCTTTTTAGTATCCTCTCCCGGCAAACTACTAAACAAATCGAATTCTTTCTTTAACAGTGCTTTCTTGCTCTTGATCATGTTTTCACTTCCCTCGAATTTAACCTTAAGAGCATCCCATATCGACTTAGCAGTTTTGTCGTGCTGTAACAAAATGAATATATCTTCCTTTATAGCCTGCTGCAACAAACTGATCATCATTTTCTCGGCTCTATACATTGCTCTTTCTTGATCAGTAAACTTGGATATCTCTTTAATGACTTGCAAATCTGTTCGAGGCAAAGTATACTTCTTCAATATGCATTCCCATGATCTGAGATGATTTGCCTGAACCCAGTTTTCAAACCGATCCTTCCACCCATAATACTCCTCAATGCTCATCAATCTAGGGGGCTTTTGAGTCGTTCCCGTCTCGTTTTCTAAATTCATTGCTTGAGCAATTGCAGCTGGTGTAGTCGATGTAGCAAAAGCATTATAAAACTCGGAATCCATATTGACGGATGAATTGACAAAAGAGCGGATCAATTAAATTGTCCAGATAAGCGGATGTCCATTCGAGCGGACTAGGATACTGTTCATATGAGCGAACCAGACTATAATTTTGGAGCGGACCAGACTTAATGTCTGTTTGAGCGGACCAGAGGCTATTCGATCGAGCGGTCCTGAAGGTTGTTCGAATAAGCAATCCAAACTATGACTTTGGAGCGAACCAGAACCAAAATTTGAGCGAACCAACTGAAATTTGTACGAATACGCGAACCAGAAAGTGACCTAAGAGCGGTTCATGATGACGTCAGTACGAGCGATCCATAAAACGAACATGTTTTGACCAGTTTTTAAGCTGTATTTCTGCCTGAATCTTTCAAGGGTTTGTCTAAGTATGATTATACACAATCTGTGAGTTTTTGAACGAAATTCGACCGTAAAATCTCCCGAAAATGAGAAAAGAAGGTGTAGAAGTGAGAAGAAATGATGAAATCCGGCTATAATCTGCAGAAAACCTCCTCCTAGGCTCTGATACCACTTGTAGGATCGTTTGCTGACCCGAACGAGTCAATCAGAGGTTGTCTCTTGCGTTTCAGATGCGGAATAATAAGAAATGCAAGTAGATATAGCTTGTTCTTCCTTCTAACTGCTTGTTTTATTGATTTGAAACGTTTTACAGCTCAATCGTCACACCGGCAGAGCTTTGGCGTGGAATCCGACTATCACTACTGAGGACCGCCCTAAAGACCCCTATATATAGACTGTTGGGTCCGCTTATGTGACACTTGTCCATAAGAGCGGACCAGCATAGTCCACATAAGCGAACCATAGTGACAAATAAGCGATCCTAAACCCCTATGTCTCTATGAGCGGACCTAGCATATAAAACCTATACACACTCCTGCTTTCTTGTAAAACGTGCCCTATGCTATACAATACGATGTAAGACCTGATCCTAGACACCTAGACGCAATCAACAGATGTAGTGCACTAACATCGACTACCCAAAGCAATTCGACTATTCGCAGTAGACTTGTCGTCACTTTTTGACTTTCGGGATCGCGTTTCTGCCTCGATTCTTGGGAATTCAACGCGTTTCCCTAGGTCATACTTGTGAGTTCAGGTCGTTGGAGTCCGTCGAGGCTTTGGTGAGATGAGTAAAAGTTGGAATAAGTTGCCAAGGTTCGGCTTTCACCCCTGGCTTAGCAATTTCTTCCTTGTTTTAGTAAAATTTTGAGGAGATTATTCATCAAAATATGGATTTCACTCCTGATTTGGTATAATTCTCCTCGTTCGTTATCGAAAATAATGAGGAAATCATTGATAAATTTATAAAATCAGCGTTGTTCAAACAATTTAGTCGAGAGTTTGCGGCTTTCACACCTAATCTCGACTAAATCGCTTGACTCTATTTGAAAATTCGAGTGCAGTGATAGCGAAGAATATTAGAATATAGCACATAATCTTGGTCTGTTGGTTCCTAACTATAGTCTAGGTCTCTAAGACAGCGATCCGGACTAGGTCGTGTCCTGCCTAATTCCCTATAGTTATGGCTCTGATACCAATCTGTCACACCCCAACTGATGGCGGAATCATCGGGGCATGGCACTGAGCGAAACAGATTGTCCAGAAGTTTCCATAATAATTATCATCACTATTCAGTTTAAATAACACGTCCCATACCGTGTCCCAAATAACAAACAAATTATTACAGATAACAACCAGTCAAATACTCTGTTCCGACAACTCAGATTTAAATAAAAACAAATAAATATTGTTCAAATGCTCCTAAAGACCCAGCCTGACAAGATCTACAAACAACTATGCTCTAGTTGCTCTTTCCTGACAGACAACTATTTGTTGGGGGCCTCTAGAGCTTTATTCTAGCCTCGCTTTCCTAGCAAGCAAACATCTTAAACACCTGTCACATACGTTAAAATAAAGTCAATACATATAATGTAAAGGTGAGCATACAAGTTTGGTAATAGCATATAGAGTTCAAATAGTTTACGCATAACCAGCACGTACACAGAGGAAAATGAAGCATGTTAATTATCGACATGGATCTATCGATACCAATGACTGCGGGTTGACTGTCCGAGACAGTTCGCAATACATGATTACCACCGTAATCCATGCAAGTAATTGTCCTTAACAACCCCCGTGTGAACGGGTGCTGAGTCCAAACTATAGTACTACGTCGTTAAGGCAGGTAGAAGATCCGTTCGGACAGTCTGTTCGATCGGCCGGTAGGCTCGATCGGTTGGACTGTTCGAGTGGATTGTTTCTTCCTTTGAGTAGGATGTGTTTGTGTGTGATGGTTTGACCTTTTGAAGTTTTTGTTGTAGTATTTGAGAACACTGAAGTGTTCTTACCTTTCAGGTCGATCGATCGAACGGTCTGTTCGATCGGTCGGCTTAACCGATCGGTTAGGAACTTCAGTAGTAGTCCTCAGCAGGATGTCACTCGATCGAACAGCATGCTCGATCGGGTGGCATTCCAATACGTCGAACGAATTGAAAATCGATTAAGGGTTGAAGCATAGTATCTCATGATCCGATGAGTAATGTTATCAAACGGCTCGTTCGATCGAACATCACCTCGTTCACCACTATACTTCATAAAATTGTCAAAGTGTGGGGCCACTTGCTAGCCGATCGGCTGGCCTGGTCGATCGGCTGACATGTCCGATCGGTTGGGCTGTTCGTTCGGACAGCCTAACCGTCCGGTCAGCATCCTGACCTGGTCGGCCTGTTCGTCTAACACTTGGCTGTTTTGGTTATTTGACGTTATTTCGAGGTAGTTTGACAACGAGCTGAACCATGGAACTTTCGTTCTTACTTGTTTTCCCTGCTCAGACAGGAATCACCGAAGTCCGGCCGGTGAACCGTTCGGAACGGTAGTTTGATGTTTAACCCGAAGTCGGTGAACCTCGTAGATAGAGTCCGAATCTTGAATCACTCATCCACTAGAATGATTGGTGAGTTGACTCAAGCTCCGTCTCTATCGGTTTGAAGACATTTAGTGTAAAAGAGTTGAAAGAAAGTTGGAAACCCTTCTTTCAATCCTTCACACCATGTGATTGTTCAGATCTGTGATAGATTTAGCTTGTTTATGTGGAAATCAGTCAGATCCGAGCTATTCATGGTGGATTGAGGCCAAGGCATGATGTTCATGAAGAACACCATGATGACATCATCCTAGAATGCCTAGATCTTGATGATTTCACGGTTAGAAATCAAGATTTGAAAGATAGAAAGGTGTAGGAGTGTGCATTGATCAAGAAAGTACAAGATTTAGGATGAAAACTTACCGAAATCGGAAGAAATCTGAGAAAAGGTGAGGAGCACGAGCTGGTCGGTCAGAGAGTTCCCAAAAGTGGAAAGAATGACAATGACAGCCCTATTTATAGGCTCCAAAAGAGGAAAGGGCTGGCCGATCGGCCAGGCATCCCGATCGGACAGCCTGCTCGATCGGACAGTCCCTCCGATCGGCTGGGCTGTTCGATCAGCTGACAGCCTGATCGATCAACAGCCTGGTTCGAGTGTTCGATGCGACGATTTTCGATATTTCGATTTCGATTGAAGACGGTACGAGTACGATGGAGTTTCCTATGCAAATTACTTTCAGTCCCAACTACTATATCTAACATACAATCATCTATATTTCACCCTATCCTTACGTTACCGTTCGTCGTAATTCGATTTCGATTGCATTCGATTTGAGTTTCGAGTTTCGATTGATTCGATTGATCACCACACAAAACATAAAGTAAACACGCACAGGTAACACATAAGGCACACACACACGTATAATAACAACCAAAGTTCGCGTACTTCGAGATTCGACTTCGATGATGGTTAGATCGGTTTGATTACTGATTAGTTAACTTTATCGCATTGTTACTTCCTACTATTCACAGTCGTAAATCGGTTCGCGTCGATAAAACATTCGATTACTTCGATTTATTCTGATTAACAACACTTACTCCACATAATACAAATAAAAACATAAAATAGATTAACTATAGTCAAAGAAGTCAAGGTTGACTTGGACTTTGACTTTGACATTCGAAAACACGGGGTGTTACACTCACTCTCCGACCTCAATGTCGTACGCATAAGGCCCAACAGTTCCTCCATTCTATAGTATGCAGGGATCCAAGATTCCCTGAGTGCAAAAATATCAGAGAGCCAGTCATTATCACCTAAATTGAATTCTCCAATAACCTCTTCCCATCTTGATTCAAACTCTTCGTGTATAAGAATATCCGTCCATACAACACCACAAATACGTTTTTTGAAATTGGTGGAATTGCATAGCCTAAAACCAACCTATATATAACACGAAAACGCCATGCAAAAACATATACATTAGAAACAAACAAACTAAATGAAAAACAGTTAAGAAGGACAAAACGTCATACATCTTAAAACGCCAAACATAAAAATAAGAAAATCAACCTTTAGAGAAAGTTTATGATGCATCACGTGCCACATGCATAACCGATTTCTCGTTTCAACAAATACATCAGAACTAGCCTTCTTCATTGATGGATCTTGGTCAGTGACAACAACTTTTGGTTGAGAACCAACAGCTTTTAGAAAAACTCTCAACAACCATATATATGTATCAGCAGTTTCTGACGCCAATAATGCAGCACCAAATGTAACATTGCAGTTCTGATTGTCTATACCAGTGAACGATACAAAAACCATAGAGTATCTGCATATGAAAACACCATAGAGAAAATGAAACGAGAACAAAACGCCAATGCATGTAAACAGTGAAAACGCCAAAAGAACAGAAAAAATATAATTATTAGTATTACTTGTTGGAACGATATGTGGCGTCAAACGAAATCACATCACCAAACACATGGTAATTACGTTTGGCTTGTTCATCACACCAAAAAAGTCCCTTCAAACGATTCTCTTCGTCTATGAAGTAATCGCACGAGAATTAGGCTGGGACTGTTTTTTTTTTCATCCAAATGTCTCACAACCATCTCAGTGTCGTATTCCCCTATAAACAAGTTAATATGCCTCTTGTAGTTCTTAATGCTCTGTTCCCGAGTTAACTTAATGAGGGAAAAGAAAAGAAAGTAAAAGTGAGAAAGGAAAGGACGAGAAAGGGAAAAAAAGATGTATTTCCCACCATTTCCTCCCAAATCGGAAAGAAAGAAAAACTAAAGAATTTAGCCTAGTTTTCCTTTCATTTCCTTCCTTAAATGAAACTCGGGAACATGACATGTTTTATTTTCCTTTATTTTCCTTTCTTAAATGAAACTGTGGAACACAAAATAATTTTACTTTATTTTTCTTTCTTTTCCTTTCATTCCATTAGTAAACTCTGGAACACAGTGTAAAATCAACTTTACTTGCACCCACGTCTTCAAAACCGCCAAAATAAGTTTTCATAACATTAGATGTTGTAACCGGACCCAAATTCAACTTAGACATGCTATGTATAACATGCTTCTAGAGCTGAGTAAGGTGTGGTTCAGTTGGAAGAAAAATGTTTATCAGGATGTTCAACAAGATCATGGTTGTGCTCCTCAACAAACTTATAGACCTTCCATGATCCAGCCTCAAATATTACACATAGCAGTGCACCACAATCAGTCCTCTTTGAAAAGTTGGATCGCACAATCCATTCCTTTTGATTGGGGTCCAACATATCAACCTTCTTGTCCTTGTATACCCCCAGATCTCGTACACATGTAATACTTAATATTTTTCCCCCCTTGGCGTTTATCTTTTCAGTCCGTTTCTTAACAGAAAAACACAAGCCTTGGCATACGTAACATAAATTGAATAACAATCATTGAGGTTTGGGAATATCATGTCCATTTTGGGCTTTATCTCTTCACTAACGTCAGGAATGATAAATGGTAAACCAGTTTTGGGGCAAAACCTTTCGTTCGAGGAAACACCTTCGTCTGAGAAAACACGGTGAGAAACAATTTAAGAAAAACACCATTAAAATAGAAATTGTCTCCTTCTAACATTATCGATGAAAACGCCATTAATTGAATAATAGACAACACCTAATAAACATATAATTGAAAACGCCATAATAAAAAACGCCATAATGAAAACACCCTTAGTTGACTAATTAACAATATGATGAATTAACAATATTAATAAAACGTTTTAATCAAAACGTCATGAGTTGAATAATTAACAATATGAATAATTAACAAATATAACATGATAATGAAAACGCCATAATTAACAAAACTGATGTTTACAAACTAACAAATAGTAAGAACTGATGTTTATAAATATTACCCAATAACATTCAAAACTAGTCAGGTGTAAAACGCCATTGATCGTAAACAATAAGCATATATTAGATCCCAAACGACAATTAACATTAATAATGAAAACGCCAATTATCAGTTCTTACTATTTGTTAAACAACCAATGAAAACGCCAAATATTGGATACATGAAGAACGCCATTGAAAAATAGAACGCATTGTGAAATACTACTTTGAAAAAAAAAACGACAATGAAACAAGCATAAAGAACAAAACGTCATATTTGTTGTATATATGTTGCATGATTTGCTGGAACAAATATGAAAACGTCATTAAATATTACTTTGTCGAACGGAATCCACGTTAGACGCCATAGATCTCGAAAGCTTGGGAAAGAGGTAACTGCTAATAGGAATTTTTTGGAGTTTTATTTGAAACAGATTTATAACGCAATTTATGGAGGGGAACGTGCAAAATGACAATCGTGCCCCTGCATATCATTTAACGCGCCCCTGCCACGTGTTCAGACAGGATTCGTTCTCACCGTTTTCACGCTTCCAACTGTTTTTTCCTGATCCTGTTTCTCTCTCTCTCTCTCTCCATATATATTTTGATTTTTTATGTGGACTTAATGGTTCGGGCCTCAGCTCTTGAATACCTAGGCTTCAAAACCAGTTCCTCACAAGATAGTCCAATAGTGAAAAAGACCCATATTGGAACTGGAACTCTTTTAATTTTGTATTTTTTTTTTTTTTGTATTTTTTGGTAATTCGATTTATTCGTATAGATCTGAGTTTGAACAATCTTATTCAAATTCAAACTTGATTCAGAAAATTTTCAATTTCGACTACCAAAAACCAACGTGTAGACCCCTACATACGTATAGTTTTCGATGCTTGCCATTACCCGTGGCTGGCATTACTAGTAGCTTTTTATGCCTATATATTTACTTATGTTTTTGTTTTGAGCATGAAGCCTTTCTAGAGGCAGCATCTCCATGCCCAGAGTCCCAGCGATGGTAATAAGGTTTACCAACATCCCACCCTACCAATAGTGTTGTTGCTATCTCAATTAGACACCACTCTCTATGCTCCTAATCTTGAACAAAATCTCTATTGTTGGTCGTATATACAACCCAATCAAACAGATCAAGTGAACCACGTTACATCTTGTATTCGTATTGTTTTCCTTCCAATTATCAAATAAACTATTGTTACGATTATGTTTCTTGGACCACACGTATTCCCGCCACCCAAAAGTAGAATGTTCTTTGCTAATGTAAAGAATGAAGTCGAAGGGATTCTAGATTTCATGACATCTGAACAAAATCAATGCTCGCTGAGATGTCACCAGCCGATCTGCAATTTGAGTCAACAGATACAAGGTCTTCTTATGGGTGCGTTGAATATATTCATATTCATATTAACGTCATCACTTAAATCTGAATTAACAAGCAGATGTACGCAAATCTATCATGGATTAATTTCAGCTGTGATTTGATCAAGAACACTGCATTAATCCACTTGATGATAATAAAAAGATAAGTATCTTTTTGTATGACATGATTAGATATGGAGAACAAGAACTCCTGAGGACAAATAGGTTGCCTAACTATCAAGACACTCATTTCACAAAATACGGCAGATGCTCAAATTGTCTTTACTACCCATTAACCACATTCTTTAAGAATCTATGCCGTACATGCTGACAGAAAAAAAAACGTCACTAACCGAATCGGTTAAGCGCTGCCGCCATTATCTGCAGCTGGATCAGATGCAGGCTTTTTAGCTGGCGGTTCAACAGAACTCATAGACACGCGCTTCACTCCCCTCCCAACAACCCCAAGATGCGTTACACCCGAATCACCATTTGCTTGAGTCGTTGAAACTGTAGAAGACCCGAATCCGGAACCGCTGGCCATACCTCCGCCGCTGCTACTGCCGCTGCCGCCACCTTTCCCCTTTGCAGCCATCATCCCCAGTATATCCGACAGGATAGATGATGGGTTTGACACAATCTGTTGAAGATCTTCAAGCTGCAATTTTCACAATAATTGTTTATTCGTTCATAAATTTAACAGTATATCAAAATAAGAAAAAACCATAAGGTGAAACTAAAGGCCTGCCTTCTTTTCAAGTTCGGTAGAGAGACCGGTGAGAATCTCGATCTCTTTTTCTTTATCCGCAACAGAATCAGTAGTTCGTGAAGTGCTTGAAGATTGTCGGGAAAGAACACCTGCTGATTCAGGTTTGGTAGACTCCATAGAACCAGATAAACTCTCTATTTCGCTTGCAAGTCGTTGCAAACGAGACTTGCAAACCGATATAGCCTTTTGGCAATAAGGAATTGCTTCCTCACCCTTTGAACCGATTTCTAGACATAAGCATATCCTGAAATTTCTGTATTCTTCATATTAAGGAAGTGCATAAAAACCGATACAAAGTTATAAACTGTTGATCTTAAAAAAGGATACAGTTCAGCAATATGACGACTATCTGGTTCAGCTAGGCGTTCCAACATTGATAATGCTTTCAGATAATCATTAAGCGAGGTTTCAACATCCTCTATAAAAACACACAAACGAAACTTAAGATCCTCTCTCCAAGGCGACCAAACGAAACTTAAGACCTATAATATATGCAATTATGCACTTAGCAAAATATGCATACCTCTCTCCAAAGCGACCTCTGCTAAAGCTGAAAGAATGTCAACTTTCTCCATTGTGTCACCGGGTTGCTTTTCCGCAATTGCCCTTGCAACATCGAGCATTTTCCAAGCTAAATCCAGGTCAGAGTCGTCCTCCTCGGCATCACTTGCTTCATCATCTTCTTCCTCACCGCCACCTAATGTCCCAAAAAACCGAGCACGCAATATTATCTACATCATAGTTGTTAAAAGCCATCACTTCTTGCTCCTAGGCCCGTTTTCCAAGCTAGGCGAGGCAATTGCGCTTTAAGTCAAGGCAATTGCGCTTTAAGTCAAGGCAATTGCCCTTTAATTCTCTAGGTGATGGTTCAGGCGTAGATTTCGGCGAGATTCCTAGATTCCAGAGATTATCTAAATTCTGGCAAGATTTTAGCTAGATTTCTTCTTTTATCTAAGAAAAACTACTTTTCTACACCGATACTATACAACTTCTGGTACTAAATAGATGATATTAAATGTTATATAATAGCTTTTGTTTATTTTATTTAAAGAATAGTATTAATTTTCTAATACATAAAATATTTTTAATTTTTTCATTGTGCCCTCTTTTTTTCTTAGACCCTCACTTTTTTGCACCTTGCGCCTAGGCCCTAGGCGAGGCATGTGCGCCTTTAATAACTATGATCTACATTGTGCATATTCTAAGAGGAACAGTAAAGTATGATAACTGATACGTAATTGATGTTACTGACCATCTTCTGCCACTCCTTGAGGATCTGAAGTCCCTTCTTTGGTGTCACTTGAAACGGAAGCTTCACCACTTTCGGCACCCTTAGCAGGTGCTTTCTTGGAATCTGGTTCAGAACTCACCTCTTTCTTAGACACGGTACCGGAAACTAATGGATCGGACTCTTCTTGAGCCTTGTAGAGAAGTGCACATCCGTACTTGTAATATGCTCTCACGCATTCAGGTGCAAGTTCACCGTAGTGTGTAACCCTGATCAAGATAATACGAAAAGAGAAAAAGACATCCTCAGTAACTCAAATCAGAGATCCTGGAACTTCAAGTTATAATTTCGATTCAACGGACATTTTATCATGTTCACACAAGGACACTTACATTTTATACTAAACAACAAGCAGCCTTAAGCTCAGCCTAGCTGATATAAAGCGTTTTAAAAGAACGATAAATTCGATAAAGCAAGGAATTCAAATGAAACTGCTAGATAACAGTTGAAGTTTAAAAAAGCCTTGTGTATTATACATCGACATGTATCATCTATCTCACATAAAGTTGCACATAAACTCATATTGAAAATCCAGACCCTTGAACGAACACAAAACTGAACGAACACCACTCGACTCGTTTATTATAAACAAGAAAACAAATACCACACAACTTACAATAACCCTAACCACTTATTTATACCATACTCATACTAATTCTAACAAACTCCAACCATATTTATATAACACAACAAACCAACCTGCTAAACTAACCAATTAAACGACAACCCTAAATCGATTCAACAACTATAAAAAAATCCTACTAAATATACTCAAAACTAACTTCCACCAAAATTTGGTGAATCTTCTCAAACAGACACCATGCCTTGCATTCTTATCCGACCAGCTTCACTAAATTAGAACTAACTTCAACAACTCATGCTCAGCAACAGATTTAACATCCAAAGCTTCACATACAGGCATACAGCCATGATTTGCAGACTATTATATTAAAAATCAAGATAACCTAAATTTGTCTCCTACGTAATTTCAGTTCTTACACCAATTACATAAAAAAAATCAGGCTTGTTCATCCACATAATACGGCAATAAACTCATAACATACACATTTAACTGCAACTACACTTTCAACTAATAAATTAGAAACAAGTGGTGAAAACAGAAAACCCTAACCTGATTTCTAGGGCACGGCTGAAGCAATCAACAGCTTCAGCATAATCTTCTTCTTTATTAGCCATCGATCCTTTCTCCATCAACTCTTCCGCGTACTCAAGTGACTTTTCTCTCTCTCCGTCTGACGTCAGAGTCGATGTTTCGACGACACTGTTGGTGTTGCACGAAGACGCCGTGCCGCCCAAACCTGTGGAGTCGATTGTGGCGTCAACGGAAGCTGGTGGTTGATCGGCGGTCGGTGAAGTTGGAGGTTCGTCCGCCATTGATGAAGAGAAAATGGAAATGCAAAACCCTTGTTGTTGAAGTGGAAGTGAAGGTTTGATTTGTGCTTTAAAACCCTTGGCGGATGGATAAATGAGCGGGTATGGGTTTTTCTTTCCTTTTTTCTTTATTTATAGCTTCGGTTATTACTACGACCTCTAAAATCTTATTTTTCACACCTATACTACGGCTCGACTTACACATCTCTAAAATCTTATTTTCACACCTCTACAGTTATACGGTTCGTCTTGCACAAATGACAAGATGGTCCCTAGTTATGTGATTTAAGCAAATGGCACTTACATGTAATGACTAATTACCTTGTAATCAGTTTTGTTTATCACTCGACTAGGCTAATGCCCGCGTAATACGCGGGCTTCAACCAAAAACTTATTATTTTTATTCAAAATTAATACTATCTAAAAAGACACGGCCTGAACAACAAAAGCGATAAAATTAATAAAAGTGTAACGAAGTTTAATGATTCAAAATACATATCCTGACATACAATTTTTGATTTTACATCAACTGGGCTCCGATTTGTCACCTTTCTATAAAAACACCCCAGGAAAGAATGAAAAAAAATTGATAGCTTAACAAACGGATGCAGGTAACAGCTAGAAAGATCCTTAGGAAGAAGTAGCATGATATTATCACAATATGGTAGCATCTTGTCATCCAAAGCCCAACATATATAAATAGTCAGTATTGATAATTTAAGAATTATTTAATCGCTGAAATAAAACTTACATATAATTTTGGAATTATACATTTACTCATGAGTAAAAATCGGTTTCTAATTGTTGTAAGACAACTACATTTCCAAATTAATTACATCTTTGAAAAAAAAAGTCAAATCATAAGCAAACCAAATCTAATTTCTAAGAATATTTCGAACAAGGGTGATGCTAAATGCACCCCCTTTTTACTGAACGTACCCCCTTCCCTTATATTTTACATTAATACAAGTTAAACCTTTTTGTTTTTTTTTTTTTTTGTCATTTTTATCCTTTATTTTATGTTTTGTAATTTCACCTTACTTATGAGTAGATGAGACTGTGATTTCATTACAATATATTTTCTTTAATTGGAACAAAATCAATTTATACGTTGTCTTTTACAATCCAAATAAAATCTACTACTTCTAATAAAACAAAATAAATTTTAGCCACTTGTCATATTCCTACCCCTATTATTGCCACGTGGCACCTTAAAATCATCCCCTAATTCTCTTTGAGCGCCAAACAGCTTTAGTAGTTTCTTTTCTCCAATTCGTCTTTCTCACTACGCTACCTTCGCACGCTCTCTCTCTCCCCAATCAATTCAGTCTTGCCAAAGTTATGAATCCGTTTCTATTTCAAATGAAAAAACCCTAAATGTTAAGAATCATCTACATTCGTGAAAGTAACTCACCGATTTCTCTCTGCCGATCTAGGGTTTAACAGTGATTCCAGGTGGAATGTCTCAGATCTGTGTTGACCGATGACTCTCATGCCACCCTCCATAGGTGAGATTGTAGTTTTGATGACGATTTCGTATGCTTTCCTATCAGCTGGTCGAAAAAACGTTTTCAGATATCAGAATCATGTTGGTGGTGGTTACAGGTGTTTTCTCTCGATCTTTCTATCTATGATTATTCAACCCTAAATCATGGAAGCGATTATTCAACCCTAAATCATAACCAGATGATCTGGATCAAGTATGTAAGCGCCTCTCTCAGTTGTGAAGGGTTTTTGTATAATGATGTTTATCTGTATTCTAATCTAGTCGTATCATTTTCATCCAGTGGCGGACCCAGGAATTTTTCCATGGGGGTGCGGAACTTTTTTAAAAACTTTAGGCCCCTAGGTATATAAGTAAAAAAAAATCGGTTCGTATCGGGTCGGTTCGGGTCGTGTCGGGTCGGGTCATGTAAAACAAAAGAAATCGCGCCATAACGTCTCTACTCATGGTTCCTATCACAAACAAATTGATCCATAAGTTCATCGCTCCATAAAATCATCTAAAAATCACCCCTAAGGCCCTAAAAATCATTTAAATAACATAATCATCAAGCCCTAGAATTGTTTAATCACCCCTAAAAATCATCTAAATAACATAATCATCAAAAAATCATCTAAGGCAGTAAATCATCACGTAAAATCATCAAAAAAAAAAAGCATCATAAAAATCATCTAAGGCAGTAAATCATCAAGTAAAATCATAAAAAAACCAAAAAACTAACCCTTTGATGATGTCGCTGTTGTGTTGCTGCTGCCTGCTGGATTCCGGTCAGTTTCTGGCCGGAATTATGGAAGTCGCTGGCTGCTGTTGCTGCTGGCTTGCTGAAGAAGTCGCTAGGCAGGAAGTCGCTGGGCAGAATCAGAAGGGCGGGAGGAGGAAATCAGGAAATTGAAGGGGTTTGGGCTAAATCTTAATTGTTTATTGTTGGGTATTAGGTAATAGACTAATGGACAAATGGGCTTTTTGTTTATTGTTGGGTAATGGATATGGACTAATGGACCAATGGGTTAAGGTTTGGTTTGGGTTTAAGTAGTATAATCTATTAATATAGGTAGTTTTTTTTTATAAAAAATCAGACTTTACTAAAAAAATTATAATATAAATCCATAATATTTTTTACCCAAGGGGTACGGACGAAAAATTCCAAGGGGTGCGGACGAAAAATTCCAAGGGGTGCGGACGGGATTTTCTTCGGAAATTTACATAAAAAAATTTTTTCTCGGGGGTGCGCCCGCCCACCTTGGCATGATGGTGGGTCCGCCCCTGTTTTCATCTCCGATCTGTATTTCGTATTTCCTTATTTTATTACTTCTGATCTGTATCTCTGGGATAAATGTGAATTGCAGGTTACATAGAAATGAGCTTATATAGGTTAACAACCTGAACCCAGCGGGTCCCCCGGAGTAAACGGTTCATATGTTAAATTATATTCTTCCCCTGTACATAAACTTTTAGGACAAGCTGGCTGACGAGGTATGACCCACATCGGTCAACCCGATCCGGTTACAACCTATTATTTTAATATAAATATAAATGATTATTCTAGAACTTTCCATACCCGCATGGAAGTTACACAACCAAATCTCCAACTTTTCGGGAAGATCATGTAAATCCCTAACTTATCGGAATATATCCTAGGTTAGAGGAAACCCTAATGGAAAACCTATAAATAAAGGTAAACGTATAAGGTATGATCATCTTGCTCTCATATAACTTTCTCTTCTCAATTTCCTTTTACTTCCACAAACCGAGACTTATTCTCACGCCGGAGGGTGGTTACAGGAATAACCCCATTCCTGTAACGAGTCCTAACGGTGCTTCTGTTTTGCAGCCAAACGTTCAGGTCACTAATCATCGAAGTCCTAACCCATAATCACCGCATAGGTCAGTGTTTCTTCATTGGCGCCATCCGTGGGACCTATTCAGTGACAGAACCTCATGGCAAGTGATCAGAACGTAGCAGATCAAACGATGACAAACAATAACCTGACGTTGGGGACGAGCCTCGGTGCCACCACACAGTCCTCCCAGCCGTTACAAGGTCGCTGGACCTAGAGTTCGAGGTAGAAGGACCACCGAGGTTTTGACAACATCACCACCGTCTCTTCCCAGACTGTGGTGACGAGTCCGTTTCTTTACATGCCCTCACAACTGCAATCAAGGGAGTTAGGGGGAATTAACGGTAATATGTTCACCCCAGCGACAACTACTAATGCACATGCTTCACGCCTCTCCTCTGTCCCTGTTATCACATCGGCAAGCCCCAGCACCGTCACACCACAAACTAGCAGGCCTCAATACTATCAACCTCTGACTTCCAACTCGATGCCACCGCTATACTCAGCGGCGCTTACCGCGGCATTATCGATGCCGCCTCATCAGCCGGTCATCATGCCGGCCGGAGTTATGAACGCCCCCATCACACCAGGAAACCAAATATACTTCCCTGGGTATTGTTATGCACCCCCTTACGGATATTTACCCTCGTACGGGGGTTCGGCGTATCCGCTCCAGGGAACGACGCAAGGTAGCACTCAATCGCCGTACGCGGCTTACATGTCGCCTTGGTGGAGTGTCCCAACGCCACAACCGGTTTATACCCAGACTCCGCCTACGACTGAGCCTGTGTACGACAGGGGAAACACGGTCAGGCCCCGGGTGTCTCCAATAGGAAACTCCAACCCTATAGTGGGAACTGCCCCGGGTATGGACGCCCCACCAGCACAGCCTGTAAATGTGGAAGAAGACGGACTTACAAGACCGTACAAGCCGATAGACGCGACGTTCCGGTCTAAATTCACTCGAAGAATCGCCGAGGCTCCTATCAAGGAAAAACCCAAGATGCCCCAAACGGTTGACAAGTATGATGGCCTCGCCGACCCGGATGATCATCTCAACTTATTCAAGAGCGCCGGTGAAGTAGCCTGTTGGTCCATGCCCTTATGGTGCAAAATGTTCATACAAACGCTAGTGGGCGCGGCCCGAGTTTGGTGGGATAGCCTGCCTACAGGTGAAATAGACAGCTTTGAAGATTTAGAATCGAAATTTATCTTACAGTTCAGCCAGCAGCGCAGACACACGAAAGATAGAAACGAGCTCCTCCACATCCGTCGGCGAGATAATGAGACGGTAGAAAACTTTATCATCAGGTTTAACAAGGAAAGCCTGGCGATCCCGGGCGTGACAAATGATCTGGCATGTGGAGCTTTCCTTCAGGGGGTAAATGATGACGAGTTACTGAGGACGCTACATGGAAGGGATGGCGTACCCCCAACAATCGATGAAATACTTCGAATAGCCAAAGTATACGTCATACAAGAGAAGGCAGTGGCAGCTAGCCATGCAGCCAATAGGAAAAAGGAAGCCCTAAAGAACCAGGAGGAAAAAGATCACCGGGGATCTAAAGGCAAAAGTAGGGGAGACCGATACCAGAGAAACGACAAAGACGCGCGGTACGAGAGACACCGAAACTCCTATTCAAGGAATGAGCCGTCGAAACCTCGATCCGAATACCCCAACTTAAGCAAGACACCGGCTGAAATTTTAGCCTCAGAAAACCTCAGGTTTAACCCACCAAAACCACTGAAAGATAACCCTAACAAAGATACGAGTAAATATTGTGAGTACCACAAAGGGAGCGGGCATGACACCAACGATTGCTTTCAGCTTAAGAAACAGATCGAATATTTTGTAAAGGCGGGCAAATTGGCACACTAGTAAGAGATATCAAGCAAGGCCCACCTGTCGTCAAGGAAGAAAGTGACAAGGCGGCAGGCAAGAGGGCGCGTGAATTGAACATGGTACACGCGGATATGGGAAGGGGGCAAAACGGAGTTTCTCCACGCTCGAACCTTGGATGTTGGCAACAATGACCATAGAACCTCGTATGGAGGACTTGCACCTCACTACAGATGCCCTGATCATATCCGCGGCAGTAGGAGACTACCGCATGAGGCGAATCCTGGTCGACACCGGGAGCTCGGAAGACATTATCTATGAGCATTGCTTCAACAGAATGCAACCAGAAAATAGAAAGTTGCTTGAATCAGTACACGCCCCCATCAAAGGGTTCACAGGGGAAAAGGTTGACCCAATCGGTCAGATCACTTTCCCGGTAACTTTTAGGCAGTCACCTAAAGAAAGGACCATACTCCTGACTTTCCTTGTGGTCCGCGCTGAGTCATACCACAACGTGATAATCGGAAGATTCACCTTGGGAAAATTGGATGCCATAGTCTCCACGGCAAGAGGCTTCATGAAGTTTCCTACACCGCGAGGTATTGCTACTGTGTTTCGCGACAAGATTGGAGAAGTACTGAGTACCAAAAGATGCCGCCAAGGGCCCACCGGAGCCACGGGCCCAGAAAGATGGGTACTAAGCACACACCATCCGGACCAGATGGTCACAATCGGGGACACTTTGTCTCCAGAAGTTAGAAACGACCTGAAGCAACTGTTAAAAAGAAATATTGACATCTTCGCTTTTGAGCATTCTGACATGACAGGAGTCCCCCGTGATAAAGCAGAACACAAAGTTGCAACGCTCCTAGGCGTTAAGCCGGTTGCACAGGGTAAACGTAGCATGGCCCCGGACCGACGGGCAGCAGTTGTCAAAGAAGTACGAAAATTAGTGGAAGCTGGAATCCTCAGGGAAACGCAATACCACACATGGGTATCCAACCCGGTTATGGTAAAAAAGCCAGACGGCACATGGCGAATGTGTATTGATTTCAAAGATCTAAATAAGGCGTGCCCTAAAGACGCATACCCGCTGCCCGAGATTGATTTAAAGGTCGATTCCTTGGTACCCTACCGATTCAAATGTTTCCTGGACGCGTACAAAGGGTACCACCAGATCAAGATGTCTAAAGAAGATGAAGAAAAGACAGCGTTTCACACCGATGTGGGCATTTTTTGTTACACAAAAATGCCTTTTGGTCTACGGAACGCCGGAGCTACCTATCAGAGACTCATGGACAAGGTGTTCGAGACACAAATCGGACGAAATTTGGAGGTCTATGTCGATGACCTTGTAATCAAAAGCAGGGAAGAAAAGCAAATGTTAGCAGACATCGAAGAAACTTTTCAGCGGCTTAGAGAGTATAACATTAAATTAAACCCAAAGAAATGCCCTTTCGGGGTGGAAGAAAGGAAGTTCCTAGGGGTAGTAGTCACCCGAGATGGCTTCAAAGCCAATCCAGAAAAGGTGGCCGCCATAACGCGGATGCCTTCCCCACGAACATTGAAGGAAGCTCAAGCCCTGAATGGGCGGTTAGTGGCAATCAACAGGTTCTTGGCAAGACACGCCGAGAAATCCCTGCCTTTCATAAAAACGTTAAAAGATTGCCTCAACAAGAAAAACTTCAAATGGACCAACGAAGCGGAACAAGCTTTGCAAGACATGAAACGCTTCATAGAAGGATTACCCATGTTGACAGCACCAAGGCCTAATGAAGTATTAAAGATGTATTTAGCGGCAGCTCATACCGCGGTAAGCGCCGTGCTCATGGTTGAACGAGATGGAAGGCAAACACCGATATATTACATAAGCCGGGTATTAGTGGGGCCCGAAACGCGGTATCCCACGTTAGAAAAGCTGGTCTTAGCGTTGGTACACGCCACGCGGCGACTGAGAAGATATTTTCAAGCGCACCGCGTGCAGGTTCTAACCAATTACCCACTGCAACAAGTCCTGCACAAGCCGGAGATTTCTGGCAGACTGGCCAAGTGGGCAATTGAACTCGGCGCTTTGGACATCGAATATTAGAAACGAACAGTAGTTAAGGGGCAAGTAATTGCTGATTTTCTAGCCGAAATACCTGAAGGAGAAGCTATCGCGGACCCAGTCGTCCAGGACATCCCGGAATCCAGCACTGCCCGGCAAACCTGGAAACTATACACAGATGGGTCATCTAGTGGAAAGGGATCTGGAGCCGGTTTAATGCTGATAAGCCCATATGAGATCAGGCTGATGTACGCCTTACGCTTCGATTTCGAATGTTCTAACAACAAAGCGGAGTATGAGGCACAGTTAGCAGGTCTAAGAATGGCAAAATCTATGGGGGCGGCAAGGGTAGACGCGTATGTTGATTCGCTGCTGGTCAACAATCAGGTAAACGAAACGTACGAAGCCAAAGATGAATCAATGGCAAAATACTTGGCGAAAACAAAGGAGCTCATGGATTCTTTTGACAACGTCACGCTCAATCACGTGCACAGAGGCAAGAATCAGATAGCAGATGCTCTCAGCAAACTCGCCACCTCAGGTATGGAAAAGGAAGTCAAAGTCGAAACGCTGCAGACACCGTCAATCGAACCGCGGAATGTTTCCGCTGTTACAGCGGAAGATCCTTGCTGGTACACTCCGGTTCTACGTTTCCTGGAAACGGGGGAGCTACCTCCCGCCAAGGGCGAAGCACAGAAGATACAAGCGAAAGCGCTGCAATATGAGATCAATAATGGTGTCTTATACAGAAAGTCTTACTTGGGCCCACTGCTGCGATGTGTCTCCCCAACAGAGGCAAAATATCTCATCAGCGAAATCCATGCGGGCCTATGCGGCATACACGCTGGACCCCGGGCGGTGGTAGCCAAAATTCACAGCGCGGGATATTATTGGCCTGGGATGCACGAAGACGCTGTAACAGAACTTCGAAAATGCCGCAGCTGCCAGAAATTCGCTCCTCAAACAATAAGGCCCAAGAACAGCCTAGTACCGGTGACAGCAGCATGGCCTTTCCAGAAATGGGCCGTTGATATCGTGGGACCTTCCCACCGGCCCCTGGAAAGCTAAAGTACCTAATCGTGGCGGTTGACTACTTCACCAAGTGGGTGGAAGCTAAGCCTTTAGCTAAAATAACGGCGGACAATGCCAAAAAATTCCTCTGGGAACACATAGTATGTCGGTTTGGATTACCACTGTACCTGGTAAGCGATAACGGAACGCAGTTTACAGACAAAATTTTCCAAGAATGGTGCACTCATCTCCACATCCAACAAATCTTCACGTCAGTAGCACACCCCCAAGGGAATGGCCAGGTAGAGCGGACAAACAGAAGTTTGCTGGATGGCATCAAAAAACGATTAGGCCACGAGGGAAGCTCCTGGGTGGAAGAGTTGCCAAATGTCCTCTGGGCACACAGAACAATGCCCAAAACCAGCAACAATGAAACTCCGTTTAGCCTAACCTATGGAGCGGAAGCAATGATACCCGCTGAAGCGGGATTACCGTCACTACGCCGCCTCAACACAGGCGATGATAATGATAGATCTCTAAGAGAAGGCCTGGACTTACTGGAGGAAAGGCGCGAGGCAGCCGCCATCAGCGAAGCAAAATATAAGAAGGCATTGGAAATATATTATAACAAGCGAGTGGCCAAACAGAATTTCAAAACAGGAGATTACGTCATGCGTGACAATGAAGCGAGTAGAATGGAACCTTCAGGCAAGCTGGGCCCAAACTGGGAAGGCCCTTATGTCATTCAAGAAGATCTGGGCAAAGGGGCCTATCGCCTATCTCGGCTAGATGGCACACCAGTACCACGCACTTGGAACATCGCTCAGTTAAGGAAATGTTACCTGTAAGACCTTGCTCCTAACAGCAAGAGTTAACTATTTTTCTCATTTTACAATTGTAACTCACCCGCAGTGGTGTCTTTTCGTTTTACATTAGTTCAATAAAAGACATTTACTTTTATCATAGGATACCATCGCACAACAAGTGCATACAACGGTAAAACTACAAACAACACCCTTAAACACGAAATATTTTCAATTACACAAGTCATAGGGTTAGAACATACACCGCTTACGGCGGGTATCTTGGTAATAGATACACAAACCGCCACAAAACAGATAGGCATTTTTACATACACGTAACCTATCTCAAATAAACCAAGTACTTGTCCCTTTCGTTAAAAGCCAACACACGGGAACCAAAAAAGCAGAACATGTTCAAAAACATCTACTGATGGAAGTTGGGTGCCATCACCACTGCAGGGGTATGCAGCACCACAACACCATCAACAAAAGTAGCTGGATCAACAGTCAGGTTGCCAGATGATTCACCATCCACCATCGGAGCCACCATTTCTGAACCGTCCATCTGTCGTTGCTTGGGAAGACCACCGGAGCGACGTTGGTACGTGAAACGATATCGCTGGTCATGATCCACTGGGATAAGATCTGTCAGGACGTCAGCTGACAAGGATGGCATTCCAGGATCTATCGGCTGGGGGTCTTAGATGACAACACTTTGGCACGCCCGGTTTGCCCGGGCCGGAGCAGCATTAGGAAGTGGCCTTCTTCGTCGGAGCATCGACTTTGTCACCGGATGCTGCAACTGGAGTAAGCCATCGGCAGCATCCAACACTCGGAAGATTTCAGACAGCCTTTGCCTATATCGTTTTCTCTCCATCTTGTCCAACTACCAAATAAGGAAAAGGAAGGCAAATTTATAGGGAGGTTAAAAAGACTTGACAGTGGTGACGTTTGAAGTATTAATGGAAAATAATCATTACACGTCACAGAGCTATATTTTCAAAATACGGCGGTGTCAGAAATCATGACATTAGCATTAAAATGGCTGTCAAATCAAAACAGACATGGGCACCAAACCCAAGTCAAATAGTGTCATTAGCAAAATCACAAGAGTACATAACAAGTGAAACAAAACAAATCTATCATTCTTCTTCAGATTCCTCCGCGGGGTCCTGCATCAAACGCAGCGACTCTATACCATCTTCATTCACCTTGTCCATCAAATCGCCATAACAGGGCAGTGGCTCGGTGTATGCCGCTTCAAGGGCATTGGACATGTCACTTTGGAGTTTGCTTTTGACAACATGAAAGTCTGGAGGTATCTTGTCCAACTGGTGGCATTCCATATAGCCTTTATACACGTCATCATGATGTCCGGATTTATAAGCAGCAGCGGATAGACGATCAATCAGATTGGTAAAGGGGGGCGACTCGCGTAAATACTCAAACGCCCCCACCAGCCCATTGGTTATCAACCAGTTCCGGTCGCCGCGAATAGCCGCCAACTGGCTAGTCAAATCATCCACCTCGGCGTTAGATTGTGCCAACGCATTTTCAACCTCCTTCAGCTGGGAAGCGGATGACGTAGCAAGCTTGTTATTCTGGGTGACAAGAAAATCACAATGGTCCTGGAGCTCCTTAACCTTTCCCTCTCGCTCTTCTAGCTCCGCCTGAAGTAGCCGGACTTTGGTATGGGAAGCTTCTACTTCGGCGGTCAGGCCTTGGTATCGTTCCTGAACCTGAGACACAAAATCAGTGTCAACACGGAACTTTTCCAATTGTGTTGATAATTCAAGTCTCACCTTTTGGGCCTCCGCTATGGCCTTGCGCTCCAACTCTTCCTGTATGTTCTTGGCTTGAGCCAGAACTCGATCTTTTTCCGCCACATCGCGGGCCCACATTATCCTTTCTTCATCAAGATGGGCAGTAACCCTTTTCAAATCCTCCTCAGCTTTGTTCTTCTCTGACAGAAACCTCGCTTCCTTCAACCCAGCGGTTTGAAGTTGACTCTCCAAGCGATGTTTATCATCCGTCAACTCTTGAATAGTAGCCCGCGCTTGGTGGAGTTGGGTGTTATCATGCATCCATCTACGACGAATTTCTATCAGCCTTCGTGGTAGGCTCACAGAATCAGATATCGAGGAATTCATCAGATCTTCATTGTTCAACCCCTCCACGTACGCCGCCTCGGCCGGGGGATACGCCCGCTCAACCCAATGTTGAATAACAGGGGGGAAAATCAGCCTTGAAGATTCAGCGATTTTCCATTGTGGCTGATAGCGCTTGTCTTGAGTATTGGGATCCCATCGAACGGTCGGTAAGAACAGGTCATCAATCAGACGGACACCGTCATCAGCAATGCCACTGCTTAACCCCCCAGCTTCACTAGCAGCAGCACCACCAAGGCTAGTCACCTCCTGTGCCACGGACACGGCGGTAACTTCTTTCTCAGCAAGAGAAAAAATACTTATGGGTGAGTCAAACAAGGATGTACCAATGCCGCATGTCCGTGGTGTAACAATAGGGTCGACGGTCACAGCTACAGATAAGGTAGGAGTGGGAAGCGGCATGGCACAGCTAATAGCAACAGTGGGTCTTGGGCTCCGTGGATACGCCAATACTGGAACCAGGCACCGACAACGCCACAGTCGACACAGGAGTTGATGCAACAACCCCAGGTTGTACTCCTACAGAGGTACCTGCACTATCAAATGACGCGATTTAGCAACATGAAGTTTTCAACCTACATCAGGATGCCAAAACGGTTAGTACATACCTATTGGGAAGGCATGAGTAGCTTGTACTGCCTCGAAGGCACTTAGAGTAGGAACAACAAATGTTTTCCTCTTTTTCGAGGCACGGCCAGGGCTCGTCATAACGGCGGCCAGAGAGATACCACGCTCAACACAGGCAGATTCCTCAATGGAGGTAACAGCCACATTAGTCATCGTATGTTTCTTCCCGGTCAGCTTTATCCGAGCGGGTCTCTTCTCTGATGCAGAAACGCTGGTATTTGAAACAGCTGGCAGGGGGGAAATGTATACAGCAGGGTCCGCTGGTACGGCGGGTAGAATAAACTGCTCAAGATGCATCCCTAGCACATCCAGTTCTCCTTCGTCCAACACGCGGTCAGCAGGCTTCAACACAAGATGCCGTGGAGGATCAACAAAATCAAACATACTCCATTCCCCTGCGTGATGTATGGGCGTTATTTATGAAATTTAAAGAAAATATGACAAAAGACAGGTTAAACATACCTGCATCATCCCTTTGAAATGAAGGGTATCGCCGGATATCACGCCACAACAAACTCATACCAGCCATCACCAGAGCACCTTCAGGGATAACCGGGCACTCGAAAGGACGACCACACAACTTCGTGTACAGAACGTTCGATACATACGCGTCCTCAGAAGGCCCATCATCTTTGACTTTATCCTTTGGCCCCTTTTCCCTCCAGTACATTTCACCAGGGATAACAGAGGCATCAATATAGAAAAACTTTTTCTTCCAATCTTTATCCCTAGAACTGGTAGGAATGTCCCTAAGGCAGGACACATCAGTATCTCTCCGGGCAAAGGTAAAGAAAGGGGATTTCCACACAAGCACGAAGAAAGCCATAAACACGATAAGTTCCGGAATATGGCCTAAGGCAATGCAAGCAAATTCGAATTGGCGAAGTTTCACCAAACCGAGGGGATGTAATTGGGAAATGTGAATACGGTAATAATCGAGCACTAATTTGAGAAACTTGGTAACGGGCAACCGAAAATTGCAGAACTTGAAGAAATCACTAAACAACGTGATTTTACCCGATTTCAGGGGAAATGCAGTATCCGTTTTGGACGGCAGTATAGGGTTCCATTCAGCCCGGATACCGTAATCTTGAACAAGGTTGTTGTACGACGTTACGCCCCACTTGCAGAACAGCACGTCGGTAGTGGCGGCAGCAGAAGAAGACGATTCACCAGGTTTTGAGGCCATTTTTCGGAAAGAATGATAAAAGAAAGATTTGGGGGAGAGAGATTTGAACCCTCACATTTAGAGGTTTTATTTATATGCAAAAGCAACCTTTCAAATTCAAAAAGACGTACGGACGGAAATACGTGTCCAAACAGGGTAAGAACAGTTGTCATCCCAATGATGACCCAGCTGTCACATCCTATCTTTTTGCCGTCATTTCCTCAAAATATAACGGCACTAAGCCCAACGTATTTGGCAATAAGCATAGTGTAATAACTTCTCCTTTTTCTCTCTTAGTCCGAGCTAATGGATTTCTTTCCATGAACTCGGACTGGGGGGACATGACGAGGTATGACCCACATCGGTCAACCCGACCCGGTTACAACCTATTATTTTAATATAAATATAAATGATTATTCTAGAACTTTCCATACCCGCATGGAAGTTACACAACCAAATCTCCAACTTTTCGGGAAGATCATGTAAATCCCTAACTTATCGGAATATATCCTAGATTAGAGGAAACCCTAATGGAAAACCTATAAATAAAGGTAAACGTATAAGGTATGATCATCTTGCTCTCATATAACTTTCTCTTCTCAATTTCCTTTTACTTCCACAAACCGAGACTTATTCTCACGCCGGAGGGTGGTTACAGGAATAACCCCATTCCTGTAACGAGTCCTAACGGTGCTTCTGTTTTGCAGCCAAACGTTCAGGTCACTAATCATCGAAGTCCTAACCCATAATCACCGCATAGGTCAGTGTTTCTTCACTGGCGTTAGATGTTTCAAGCGGATCGTTATACTTACGCATGGAATACTCTGTTTACTAATATAATTAAATAACGCGCTGCTCGGGTTAGTAGTCATCTCGCAGGTTAGTTTGTCAAGCATTGTCAAACGTCTTATCACGAACAAACAATAGCTATCATGCATGTCGTGCATCGCACGGGCTTTCTCCCTAGTAGTTAGTAAATGAATTTAGAAGATTATTAAGTAAGCTGATTTTTAAAATAGAAAATAAGGAAGATAACACATAAATAAATCGAGTAATAGTATATATTATAAAAGTATAGTTACGTGAATGAATTTGATTTTTAAAATAAAAACAAGAAACTTTAAAAGGGTGCAATTTAACAAAGTTTAAACTAATATTTTTGGAAAGATGGTATGATTAGTAAAAATAGGGGTGCATTTAGCCAACCCCTTCGAACAAATCCATTACAATTCCTTCTTGACCAAACATGACTACACTTCCAAAGGTCAAATATTGAGCATGCTCAACCTGGAAAAAAAAAGGAGGTAGTAGTCCAAAAAAAATACCTATAAACTATCATTACTCACATGAAAAAATCCACAAACTCCAATCCTTCTTTGCCCTTAATGGAAATAAATAATTTATTATAAAAAAAAGTTTTACATTTAGAAATTAGAAGACATTAATATTTTGCACAAATAAAATTGGGCCTCCTTTAATTCATATGGGTTGGGCTAGCCAACAATCGAAAAGTGTTTTTCTGAAAATAACAAAGAAAATGTAGAAGAAATTTTATACCTTCTTGCACAAATAAAATACTCAAGTTATACTGTTTCTTTTCAAGTTTGTCTTGAAACATGGAGAATGTATAAACAGTTCGTATGACAAAAATAAGGCAAAACTTCAATAGTATATTTTAAAGTGAAATACCATGAATGACGGATAACCATTTATCATTAAACATTTTAACTTGAGTATTCGTTTAACCGTATACCCAATCACTTATTTTAATATGAGCTAGTGGTATTTAACCCGCGTGTGGTACCAGTACGATACTAACACACACTATTACAAACAAAAGAGTGAATAAAACATAAAAACTAATCTAACTACAACATAAAAGAAGCCCATTTTCAAGCCTATTACCTAAAAGTTGGGCTGTTCATTTTTATACGAATCCCGAAAACTGACCTGAGTTCAAAGTCACCCGAACCCGAATTAGAGAATAACCGGAAAACCCGAACCCGAACAACCAAAACCCGACCTACCCGAACCTTAAACATTCTTTTTTTTTTTCAATTTACATTTAAACTCGAAAACCGAACAACCCAACCCGAACTAACCTGAACAACCCATACCCGAACAACCCGAACTTTAAATGGCTTGGTTATCTGGTCATGTTTTCCTAACCAAAAACCTGAACATCCCGACCCGGAAAACCCGAAACCCGAAAAAATAACCCGAAGAACACCCTTACTTAAAAGACATCTCGATTGCTCCATCTGATGTCCATTGTCAAGAAGCATTAGCATTGCCGGATTATTCGCAAAAGCGTTTAAAATGTGCCTGGAAGAAATGCCAAAAAGTAAATAAACAACCGGTTTCACAAATTTCATTGTTATAAAATTTGGCTCAACCATTTTGAACAACTTGATTCCTCTTTTGATTTTAAATTGACAGAGACATTACTTGAAACAAACTTATATAAGGAGGTAAAAAGGAACTTATGATGTAAAACACCTAATTCACGCAATCTCAATTTGCTTAATATATCAAGTGTCACAAAAGTCTCATATTACCATCTTAATCTAGTTTTAATCTATCTAATTTACTAAGAAATTGCAATAGATATATAGAAACACTAAACATAAATTGAAAACTAAAATCAACATTACCTTGAGGCTTGAACTCTGGAAGTTGGAACCGTTAATATCAACCAACACCTGAATTGTTAGAAGCTAGGAACCTGATTTATATCAACAGAAGCATATAACTTGGAAATTGAAATCGACAAACCAAGAAACGTGAGAGATAACAGGATAATGATAACCTTTTGTGAATCGTAGACTCGTGCTTGTTCTAAAACAATAGTGCCTAACATTAAAAAAAATAAGAATTGTAGCATTAAAACGAAAATGAAAGAAAAAGATACCTCAACTGGTTGAGAATGGCTAATGTCAAAGATAGTAAGTTAACCATTGCTCAGGGATGTATATGCAGTCTTCAATGCAAGTCATATGTTAACCAAATCACTTGAGGTGTATCGGTCGACTTGGGTGAAAATTGCGTTTTTAATGTAAACGGCCTGCTTATTTAAAAAATAGGAGGTTGTACCTAGGCAAGCACTAAAAGTACACTCTTGACGACATTTAACGCACCTGACATAATTTTCTTTTTGCTAAAATAAGTTATCTGACCCGTTACGAATAAAGTATAACAGAAATTGGTCCCATTATGCAAAAATTAACCCACTTGAGCAATTAGGTTCACGTTGGTGAATTGGCTTCCACATTTGGTTTTCAACTGCAAAAATGACCAATTAGTTAATAATCATAAAATATATTTGTCTAACCAGCATAATAAAATTTTTGAATTTGAACCTTGGAGATCATTGACTTTTCATCATCAATAGACGTGTTGGCGCAGGACCGACCCGGAGGAGGGACAATGTGGCCGACTAAATAACATGAAATGCAGCTTTGGTTTAGTGGTAATGCTTTGCGGTTGCTTCCACAGATTCATGGGTTTGAAAACCTAGCTACAACATTTTTTTCATTGAAATTGGCTCAAGGGTCTATAAGGCCAGGCCAAGAGAATAGACATTAAAGCATTTAGTCTGGGCTCACATTAGTTTTATTTAAGTATTGATTTTATGCCCAAGTGAGTTTTATTTAACTTTTAATTCACCAATGTTTTAAAAGAACTTTGACTTGGACTTACAGCCTTGGAGGTGGTAGAATTTGCCCTTAATTCCATAATGCAACACTATTGAGCACAGGCTCATGGATTCAGACAGTGAATACACAAAATTATTAAATATTTTTAATGTATTTTTTGTAAGAACAATACTTTGTAATTATAATGATGAAACGCAAAGTTTGATATACCGTATATGTGCATCAGTCAAAGGACATATGCTCTTAACTTACAATCCCCAAATCCGCATAGACCTTCCATTCGCCTCTCTACCCCGAAAGGACCCATTTTTCAACCTACGTCAGCCCCGAGATTTTCGTGGATTCTCTGAAACGGCTTTAAATAGATGCACCATTTCCCAAAATAGCCTTTCTGCAAGCTCCTTTTCAAGGAACTCCTTTAAACATCTTTACCTATGTCACAAAATAAAACATAAACATTTGAAAAATTTAGATAAATAAAAACTAATAGCATGCAATGATGCGATATAAATAGATGAAAACTTTAGATTAAAAAAAGATAATAGCAGACAATGATGCAACAATATGTTTTAAAAATTACTGCCATTTTCTAGGTACCTATATAAACTAACAAAAAAGTCAGAACCCTTTTTGAGGCTTATTTTTCGAATCGGATTCGTTAAAGACCGGCATGGGAGACTGCTCTTGCCGACCCACACCATTCCATCAAGAACACAAATCACCACCGGTTTTCTAGCACCAAAACAACCGGTTGTCTAGCACCAAAACACCTATAATAAGACTATTCTATAATAGAATCAACACCAATAAGTGAATATATAAAACCTATAACCTAAATCGTGTTTTTTTTCTACAAACGAATCAAACTACAAAAAACAAAAAATATGAAAATCAAAGCAGAAATATTAAAACAATATCAAATCGTGGATTAAAACCCTATCAAATCGAAGCATACATGAATCGATCATCAAATCCTAGACTAAAACCCTAACAAATAAAAACCCTAAAACCGTAGAAACCAACTTAGGAACGTTACAAAATAGTTAAGCATAAAAACCCTAAAATCGCTTAACCTGAAAACATCGGAGACCATCGGCGCCACCATTCACAAAAACCCTAAAACACAGATAAATGGGGGAGGCAAACGAAGACGACACATATCCAAACACCGGCGACCTTCCACAACATAATTGAACTCAAAACTAAAGAAATTAGTGTTATATGCTAACAAATGACCTTACCTGAAACTTTGCCGGAGGGACTGATGGTGGGTGACGGCCAGAAGGAATCCAGATGTTTTCATGTCTAAGAGATTTTGTGATGTGTGTGAGGTGTTATATATATTAGGTATATATTTTAAGCCCTTTTTACACTTTTTAGTCAAGTTTTAAATTTATAAAACACGATATTTACTAACACTAAACACACATATGGGCAAGTGCACCCATCGTGGACGTAGTATAGTGTTGGTAAGATACCGAGGTCGTCCAAGAACACAAGAGCTTTTAGTACCGGTTTATCCTCAACGTCTAATCAAAACAAAATGTTAGAAAAGATTTTAAAACTAAGAAAATAAAACTAACTAAAATGCTGAAAAATAAAAAATAAAAATAAAAACAGATAGACAAGATGAATCACTTGGATCCGACTCGTGTATAGTGTAACCTTTGATTATTTTCGCACTTTTGCACTTTTTAAGAGATTATCTTAGTTATTGTAGTAGGCCCCTCTTTTGAAGGTGACGTTACCCTCAACTCAGTAGTTTGAGTCAGCAAGGATACAATCCTAAAGGGTCGGATTATTGAAAGATAATTAATTAAGTTATTAATGCAAATTATGGTAGGCCCCTCTTTTGAAGGTGACGTTACCTGTCACACCCCTAAAATACCACCTAGGGAATGTCCCTGTTAGGCGTTCCCTGTTAGGCGTGTGACGTACCAACAACGAGCCACTAATTACATTGAACACGTATAAGTTTCAAATTAAAATCATCAATTATTAATGAAAATTACCGTCAATAAGTTTAAATGAAAACCAACATGTTCAGCGGAAGCAAATAAAAGAAATCATAATTTAACTGTTTCAAATTAAATGTATGTAATCAATAAACCCATCATTCGTATCCAATCAGCATGACCCATGACCACTCCAGCTACTTCGGACAGCAAGTTCCAAATCCATATAATCTAACGACCTGCGAGCATGCAACAAGTGTATCAGACAACGCTGGTGAGTTCATAGTTTTACGAAAACGTTGGTTACCAAGTGTTTAGTTAATCCATTGAATTTAATTCTGAAAGTAATGTTGATAATACCCCGAATACAAGACGGCTTCTGATTATTTTGCCCTTTCTCCAATGCTCCTATCAAAGCATTGGTCATGACTAGGTCATTAGTTCAACACCCGTCCTCCCAGGTACGGGGTGAGGTTGCCAAACCTAAGTAGCGCTACTAACTAATACCATGTTACCTCCCATGTAACCAAACAACACGGAGGGACTTTAAAGGTGATAGGAAGAGTATATTATCCAACATTCCCGTTTTTACCCAAAAGACTTATCCCTCCTCGGGATACCCACTGACTGTCCCAACCACCGGGACGCATGCTCAAGAGAGATGAACTCACCTTAGTTTTGCTCGGTAAGATTAATTACTTGTTTAATAGTCGATCAAACACGTCCTATCATTGTTTACCGACAATCATCAGTTCATATTCACACTGCATCACGTATGTTGTCACACATTACTCAAGTTGCGTTCATGAATCATACACATTATCTTACACGTTGTAGCAGTTTGCTATGTCATACATTACTCAAGTTAACAAGTTCATCCACACGTCATATCATTACATAGTGGATATTTAAATCTCACACTGTTTCGTTTACACATATACCCGTTATTAACGTATCACCATTATCATCACTACAAGTCAAAATGTTTACATTCTAACCCAATTGTACCCCAACCAGAATGGGCTCAGGTAACCTGCGGCCCATCGTCACCAGCCCATCACGGTCTGTGGACTGTCGTGATCTGTGCGGCCAATCCCCAACTCAAACGGGTGTAAGCCCATTGGTATGAGGCCCGCTTTTACCCCCGGCCCATACTTCTTTTGTGCGAGCCCAAGACAAGTGTGTGATCCAACTTTACAACTGCTCTGATACAACGTGTGCGGCCCAACTCACATGCTTGGCCCAAGTGGGCTGGTTTAATATTATCGTGTGGCCCATATGTGCTTGTGTTCATCATCTTAAATATGGTGCGGCCCACTAACTCATATGCATACAGGTCCATTTTGTTATTTAATGTTCATGCACAATTATCAAACAGTTTCCTAACCACCATACAACCCAAAATTACAACTGAATGATCCTATAATTAAAACAGCCCAGGTTTCTAACTATTGATACCCGACCCATACGCTGATCCCTTGAAACCCCAGCCCAAGTTGTTATGCATCACCCACATCATGCACTCTTAAAACAATTATGTTTACTCCTGTAACAAACCAAAACCTAACCTATACTCCATAACATTAACCACGTCCTAGTTTCATACAACTAGCAATCCAAGTCACCTAACAAGATACCTTAATCAGGTTCCACGATCCGTTAATTGCCATCCTAAATTTCATAACATCAACACGTCGGGTATTAGCATATCAAGATTTTCGAAGCTTTTTAGTGACACGCAAGCCGTAAATGATAAAACCACATAATATGCAATTAACTCGTCTATTACATCGTTTATTAATCATTTACCTATTCTAACTATTCTGTTTACATTGATAACTTATCAACAATAATCAATTGCTAATTATCATGTGTTCAAGAATAATACTAAGTCATACAATATCACATAAGATCATATTCATGTCATTAACAAGAACAACAAACAAATTAATAATCAAGGTTCAATATACTAACCAGAATCAAGGGTACATAATTGAAAGGTTTCGAGTGTGAAAGGGGAGGGGTCTCCTGTCGCACATGCGTATGGGAAGCAGTAGGGTTTGTTATGTCGATATTGTGAGATGTAACAAAGGGTTACGTAACATTTGATTATATTACCATTTAATCACAAGTGGGCCGGTGGTCTAGAAATATCAAATAATCACAAGTGGGCCGGTGGTCATTAAATATCAAATAATCACAAGTGGGCCGGTTAGTCTATGTTGGGAATTTAGTGTATATTTAATCATTTGGTTTTCTAATTTAGTGTATATTTAATCAGTTGGTTTTCTAAATCAGTTGAACGACGCACAAAACGTTTAACAATTTCATGTATATTTAATCAGTTAAACATACGTAATCACGTAGTGGTGCATGAAATAGACAGATAAGCATAGAGGTACACGCTAAAAGTTGTGGGATTTCAAACAATGCTAACCTTAATTATCCGGGTTGTCACATCATCCCCAACTTGAAAGAAATTTCGTCCCGAAATTTAACAAGTAATCACAAAGGAGTGAAGTGAGAAATCAAGATTGTTGCGGATTATTCTCAGGTGCCATCATCCCCAACTTGAAAGAAATTTCGCCCCGAAATTTTCCAGTGACATCAGGAGTTGATTCAACTGTTTGAACAATTGAGGATACTTGTGTTTTATCTGATCTTTGCGTTCCCACGTGAACTTCGATTCTCGTATTGAGTTTCAACAAACTTTCGCGATTGAAATTTTACTAAGTTTTCAATGGATTTCTCGACACCTGCAATTTGTCGTCGATCTTTAGTTTTTGAAGTGGAATCACAAGTGTTTCATCGGACCAACACTACTTTAATTGCGAAACATGAAAGATACCATGAATGTTATCCAGCTCAGCAGATAACACAAGTTTGTAGGTTGCGTCACCGATTCTTCCCAGACTGTTGAATGGTCCATCGTGACGTCAGTTAAGCTCGCCATGCTTCCCAAGCGTTCCACACCCTCCCATGGTGAGACTTTCAACATGATACAATCTCCTACAGCGATCTTCCAGTGCTTCCCAAGTTTATTAGCTTTCCTGACGGTCACGCGTCGCTGCCAATCGACTCCCGATCCAAACAACCTTCCCAAGAGTTTCGAGTACCAGTCCTGGATCAGTAATTAAGTTGTCAACCATCTCAGTCTAACAAGAAGGTTGGCATTATTGTCTATGTAATGCCTCAATAGAGCTGTCTGGTTACCAAAATGATAACTGCCGCAGTAATACTCAACCATAGGTAAGAGTCCTTCAAATTGGCACCAAAGCCAATCACACACATGCTCGCAGCATGCCTTCGAGTGACAGGAGAGTTCGTTTTCTCTGATCATTTGCCCAACGACAATAAGTAATGCTCTGGTCCTGACGTGAGCCAGGGTGTTGCGTATTGTCTGACATAGATCATGCATAGATCAAATTCAGAGAAAACAGGAGTTGGCACCTCGTGCCTAAAAGCCGCCTCACTCAGAGGAACATTCACAACCGTGAAGACTCGTCAGTTTTCTTGATTGCAAGAATGTGCACTGGTAACTTGAGTCCATCAATGATCACCCAGGTGATAATGTTTCCGTTTCGAGTTGTAAGTAGACTAGTGACCAAATCCATGACAGTTTGTTCTCATTTCCATACATGTGTTTCTGGTTGCTAAAATCTCACCTTGACTTTCCCACAAGTCAAACATCATTCTCATGCGTTGCTATGTGGGCCTTCTGGCCCGGTCATTCGTACATGGTCTTCGGGTTTCAATGCGTCCTATCAAAGCTCAGATGATTATGATATCGAGATCCGCGTGCTTCGCCTGCACCAGTTCCCTAATGTTGCTGTATAGTGAGGTCCATATTCGTTCCATGAAGTAGCAAATATCGTCCGACCTGCCAAAGGTTGCTTCCCCATGCCCCGCATGGGTCAATCTTGAGAACTCTCTTCTTTCAGTTCTTCAGTTTGAACAAAGCGAGTCTGATCAGGTATGTTAGAGTGGATAGCGAGCCGTAAAGCTCGTGTGCATCCAGGTTTCACGATCGTATTCATTCAAAAGTTCCATCCAGTGATGTTGTTACATGTTTAGCTCCTTCGAAACAAGGGTATACGGGAGGCCCTTGTGATCGGTCTAGGTAGTGCATTTGGTACCGTCCAAGTAATGCCTCCAACTTAAATCCAAAGACCATGGCTTCCACCGTAGGTCGTGACTCGTGCAGTTCTTCCTGTAAGTCCAACATGTGGGCCATCTCCTTCTCGTGTTGCATCGATGTGTAACCTGAACTCTGATTCATACCGTAATGGTACAACACTAGATCATGAGTACTCTCAGTTAGAAGCGATGTTCAATGCATTGCAGAGTTGGGTTTCCAAAAGTCGAAAAGATGCCCGTCTGTCCTGTCACTCACAAGTACACAGCACCCTGCTGTGCTAAAGAGGTTAAAGCTGCATAATCTTCAAAAATTCCACGATGTATCTGCGATAGTATCTAACTAGACCAAGAAGTTATCGTATCCCCGATGGATTCTTTGGTGCTGATCAATATCTAATAAAATGGATCTTTAGCGAGATCCACGTGTATTCCCAATTCGTTGACTATGTGACCAAGAAAGTGTACTCCCGAGGTCACACTTTGGTAGACTTCGTGTAGAGTTGCTCCTCCCCTAGAAGCCCTAAGATAAGTTACACACGCCGCCCCTGATGTTCCTTTCTCCTGGAAACGATTGGAAACGTTATCACTAAACACGGTCGATTCATGTGGTCCATAAGGCTGCTGGTGTGTTGATTAACCCCAAAGGTCATGGGATACAAAGTCGCAATCGCCAAGACAAACTGTTCTTTGACTGCCACCTTGTTACGTTCTCGATAATCAGTACACATACGAAAAGGCTTATCTTCACTGATAAAACTGGGGCTCCCCAACGCGAAAATCTAGGTCAAACAAAACTTCCGTCCAACAGTTCCTGTAATTGATTAGACAGTCCTTGCAACCCTCCTGGTGCAGTACGGTAAGGAGTTCGAGCAATCTGGGTTGCCTCTGGCGCGGGATCAAACTGAGATTCTACCTAACAGTTGTGGAAGTAAACCTGAAAGTTCCTCGTGTAGCACACCGAGAGGAATCACGAACAATTTGGCAGATCCTCGATCCTCCTTTTTCCTAGCCTCAACATTGATAACGGTTGTTAACATAGCGGAGTAGTCCCTTCGTAGACGCTCCTGGCTTTCATTGCCTAAATGATACTATCCTTTACACCACACTGATGCTTTAGAACATATAATAATTTTCCATTAAGGAGAGGGATACGCAAAATCTTCTCCTCACAAGGTATATCTGCATAACACCTGGATAACCAATCCATACTATCTACTGCCTCGAACTATCAAGAATAGCAGAAGGAAGGTCGATGTCGATCACTTGTCCCACAAGGTTGAGTTTGCATCCCAATGAACGTAGGAGGTTTCCTTTGACTTGCAATCAGTCGGTTCCACAACAGGTTTGGTTTCAAGAAACATCAGGGTCAAACAGAATAGAGACGAAGTGATTAGCTACCATATAAGCTACCATGTTGCTATAATGCCTGGCGTCGTCTATGCCGATCCTAAATGCCCTTCTGTGAGCATCATTCCTCCTGTTGTTGTTACGGTCACGTGGATTCCCAATACTGTCATTGCTCCCTTGGTTGTTGAAATCTTGACTTAACACAGTCAACCCTTGCCGATGTCACCTTCGTTTCCATACTGCTGGCTACACTTACGAGTACCTTGATGTTGCCCTGACCGTTGCCTCTAACGTTGTTGCTTGAAACGGAGCCCTACGATCTTTCACCAACAGGGTCCATCCTTTCACCTTCTGTGCCACGTCCTAAGGCGCTACTCATTGTGATGGCAGTTACCCATTCCACACCATGATCAGTTGTTATTGCTTATGTCCCGGTTGATTCGTAAGAGTTGACTCCCATAAGTCGCTGACTAGGGTTAAGGATTCGATCGAAGTCAATTTGCTGGTGATTGCTGCCGGTAAACAGGGTCGTCCAAATACTAAGGTCGGTAAAGTACTGCGCTCACCCTCTTGTCCATCGATGTTGCAAGTTGACCGAGTAATACACGGTATGTTTCCAGAGTGTTGCAGAAGGGATCACACTTCGGGATCTAAGATGTCAATACATTGAGTTCCAGCAAACGAAGAGAAGTGGGAAAGGTATAGACCAATCATTGACGTTGCAACATCCATCCCAGGGACGTTCGTACAAGCACCTAACGTTCTACTCAGTTCGCGGGGCGTTCAGATGGGTGTTCAGGTAATACTCGATAGCATCGAGGTTCGAAAGAATTCAGAGAGGGGTGAAAAGGTCACATTCTAGTAGGAGACAATCACTGCTATGACTCTTATAGACTTGTTACGTTTCACATTGATCAAATAACAGAGCAGAACCCCTTTTTCACTTGTTAAGCCTCACTGGGACTCACATGCACCCCACACTATTATTATGTGTGCACCCACAATAATATTGTGATTTGCATGCTCATCTCAGTTCCTTCTAACTCATGTCAAATGGTTCCTCAAACTCAGATGTCAACCAAAGAATATAAAAAAACAGAGGCTCATGAATCTCTAGGGTAACACCACACTATCAATCACTTAACACTTGCAAGTAATACATGAATTCATATTGTTGTGCTAAACGTGCAATCACATGCAATATCATATGTAAGTGTTCACTAGTTATGCTGTGCAATGAGTAAACGAGAGACGAACCTTGCTATCTGGAGCTGAGTGTCATGGTTGTATTCTTGCTTTTAGAACAGTTCGGTTATAATCTGGTTTTATAAGATCGTTTTAAAACCAAGTTCACTATAACCAATGGCTCTGATACCAAACTGTCACACCCCCAAAATACCACCTAGGGAATGTCCCTGTTAGGCGTGTGACGTACCAACAACGAGCCACTAATTACATTGAACACGTATAAGTTTCAAATTAAAATCATCAATTATTAATGAAAATTACCGTCAATAAGTTTAAATGAAAACCAACATGTTCAGCGGAAGCAAATAAAAGAAATCATAATTTAACTGTTTCAAATTAAATGTATGTAATCAATAAACCCATCATTCGTATCCAATCAGCATGACCCATGACCACTCCAGCTACTTCAGACAGCAAGTTCCAAATCCATATAATCTAACGACCTGCGAGCATGCAACAAGTGTATCAGACAACGCTGGTGAGTTCATAGTTTTACGAAAACGTTGGTTACCAAGTGTTTAGTAAATCCATTGAATTTAATTCCGAAAGTAATGTTGATAATACCCCGAATACAAGACGGCTTCTGATTATTTTGCCCTTTCTCCAATGCTCCTATCAAAGCGTTGGTCATGACTAGGTCATTAGTTCAACACCCGTCCTCCCAGGTACGGGGTGAGGTTACCAAACCTAAGTAGCGCTACTAACTAATACCATGTTACCTCCCAGGTAACCAAACAACACGGAGGGACTTTAAAGGTGATAGGAAGAGTATATTATCCAACATTCCCGTTTTTACCCAAAAGACTTATCCCTCCTCGGGATACCCACTGACTGTCCCAACCACCGGGATGCATGCTCAAGAGAGATGAACTCACCTTAGTTTTGCTCGGTAAGATTAATTACTTGTTTAATAGTCGATCAAACACGTCCTATCATTGTTTATCGACAATCATCAGTTCATATTCACACTGCATCACGTATGTTGTCACACATTACTCAAGTTGCGTTCATGAATCATACACATTATCTTACACGTTGTAGCAGTTTGCTATGTCATACATTACTCAAGTTAACAAGTTCATCCACACGTCATATCATTACATAGTGGATATTTAAATCTCACACCGTTTCGTTTACACATATACCCGTTATTAACGTATCACCATTATCATCACTACAAGTCAAAATGTTTACATTCTAACCCAATTGTACCCCAACCAGAATGGGCTTAGGTAACCTGCGGCCCATCGTCACCAGCCCATCACGGTCTGTGGACTGCCGTGATCTGTGCGGCCAATCCCCAACTCAAACGGGTGTAAGCCCATTGGTATGAGGCCCGCTTTTACCCCCGGCCCATACTTCTTTTGTGCGGGCCCAAGACAAGTGTGTGATCCAACTTTACAACTGGTCCGATACAACGTGTGCGGCCCAACTCACATGCTTGGCCCAAGTGGGCTGGTTTAATATTATCGTGTGGCCCATATGTGCTTTTGTTCATCATCTTAAATATGGTGCGGCCCACTAACTCATATGCATACCAGTAGAGATTACGGATCAAGGCGTTAAGATTCTCAAGCACACCAGAATACCTCTCGTCCGAGTTCGTTGGAATTCCCGTCGTGGCCCAGAGTATACTTGAGAACGAGAAGACCAAATGAAACTCAAGTATCCTCAGCTGTTTAAGAAAAACGCAACCACTACTGAGGCTGAAGCTACTGCAGAATTTCGGGATGAAATTCCAAATCAACGGGGGGATGATGTGACACCCCAAGAAAATCAGGAAAACAACGCAACTTAACTAGCTTCCTCAGTAACCACGCGCTAAATTTCGGGACGAAATTCTCTTAACAGGGGGAGAATGTGACAACCCTCAAATTTACATGTAGCCGTACAGTTTATTAATGAAAATTAATGTGTTTGATGACTGTGCTGAATCATTTAACTGCTTCTGATATCTGTGTTATACTTACATGTACTTGTTAATATACTGATAGTGTACAGAAAGGTCACTAAATAATCCGTTATATTTTCCTATGTGTTGAAAATTAAAAACGTTAAATATATATATATATATATATATATATATATAGGACGCTTTACGAATTAATTAAGCACTTTAACGGAACAGTGTCAAACCGAACAACCAGACTTTACCCGAAACATAAAAATATTGTCATTAACATTGTTTTGCTTTTTCTGAGCCAGTTAGGGTCCCTGAATACCCTAACACCCGCTATAACGCATGACACATTAGTAACCGGGTTAACCCCTAAACTAACTCAACTTAACTTAACTAATACCTAATGTTTAGTTGAAAACCAACCGGATTACCCCCCCCCCCCAACCGATTCGGTCACAATGTGACCACCATTGTACTCCACTTGATTATTTTAATCACTTGTGTCTAATATCTAGGATACATAGAATCCTTTGGTTAATAAACTCTAACTTTGCCTATAAGATCAAGACTAAACACCACAAACATTCACTTAACATTTCACCTCACACACACACACTCTCTCCTATCCTTACAAGCTCTCGGCCGAACCTCCCCTATATCATCCATCCATCTTTCGATCTTGAACATCCAATTCCAAGTTCATACAAGTGCTAAGGATCACGCACGAGGAGGCTTGGTGCATTCGGAAAGCGAAGGACCTCACTACGACGCTTTTAACCACCCGTTTTTCGACTAGTTTCTTCCCTAGCCTCGAGCTAGTAGTAAGTGCCTCTAAACATCATCTTGATCTTGTTTATGGTGGTTAATAAGTGATTTAATGGCTGAAAATTTGAAACACTAAAGAACATAACATGAAGTCTTGGACAAAAGATGAATAAGTTGGATAAAGAGAAGTTATGTGTGTAAATCATGTAGATCTTGTGTTGTTATGATTCTTGGTTGATTATCTGATGTTTTGCTGGTTAATATTGATGTTTGATGTTGTTATAATCACTAAAACATGCTAACGGAATCAATCGAACACGAACTAAGAAGTTAAAGACTGAAAACAGAATCTGTCCAAGTTTTACAGCCAACTTCAGTTGGCTGTAAACAGGTCATAAACTCAACGAAAAACTGATATTTTGAGTCTAAAATGTGATATTAGGAAATACGGTTCTAATGGCACCGGAATCATAATTTTTGGACTCCGTTTACTATTTTTAAAGTGTTAATTTGTAACAGCAACTTAAGCTGAATTTTGACAGCAATAAATGGGTGTCATACTTTCAGTCATAACCTGAGTTTTGTGATGAATCGGACCATGAAATTTGTACAGTAGATGACAACCGATGCATATGTAATTACCCCACTGGAATTTCGTAAATCGGACATTCGGTGAATTTTTAATAAATTGTTCCGTGGACTGTGGTCAGAAATACACAAATCTGAGTTCAGTCCGGAACATGAATTTTTATAAAATATTGGTAATTAACCGGACCCTGATATTTTTACACAATAAAATATGGAACGTTTAAGACATCCTGTAAAAATATGGGAATTTTTGGAATAATTTAACTATTTTATTAAAATGTCCGAAAACAGCCGGTTTTGAATATAAATGCTGAATTGAGATAAGTTGCGACTTGCGTGTCTAAATGTCGAGTATGCTATCCGTGAATGATCTAACATGTTATATATGTTATGTGCATTATCGTATGTTTGATTTTGAGTGGGGAATGGATGGGAAACTTAGAGGGCATAAACCGTTAAAGTGATGCATGTTATGTGATAGATACGTGTAGGAACTTTGTGTTCTATTTGAAAGCCACTAAATGACTAACTAGTAAATCATACTAGGACGTGATTGACCGACCTTGACTGTTAGCTATATTGAGAATCTAACCGAGCAAACCGAGGTGAGTTCACACACTTTCTAAGGCATGGGATTCCCGGTGGTTTGGGAGTGGGTTAAAGAATTAAAACAGAATCTACATATCCTACTTAGGTAAGATATGTACGGCCATCCTCCTCGGGTAGGATGCCAGTATTAATCCTGCGTATTCTCTTTGGGAGAACTACGTACGTTCGTCCTCCTTGTGTAGGACAACAACCTTAAACTTACTAGACAAAACTCTATCATAAGTCCCTCATTTTATATCGACTTAATCGCCGAGGCCAATGGCGAGCGGGTCATTAGTTAATAGCGCTATTAGGTTTAACAAACCTCACACCGTGCCAGTCGGACGGGCGTGTACTAATGGACTATGGCAAACCATCAGTGATGATAGACACTGATGTAGGGCACAACTTACTTGCGTAGTAGTCGATACCATACGGTCTAGTAGTTCACATGGGGAAGCCCCCACTAATCATGAAAATGGTTTGGGTAATAAAGAATGAACTGGTTAATCTTACTTTCAACTACGGGGTAACCCCCACGGCAATTACGCCAACGAAAGACAAACCACGTTTTCAGAAACAACTTAAAACTAAACAACTACACGTGAACTCACTCAACTTTGTTGTTGACTCGTTGTTACATGCCTTACAGGTCGTTAAATGCTTGGAGCTTGCACAAGAGGAAGGAGTCGTTGTGGGATACGGACTGTCATGTTCCGTAATAAACACTTAATCCTTATGAACTTATTAAATCTACGTTTTGGATTTTAAACTTATGGACTATGAACTTATATTTTGGTATCACGTATTATGCTTCCGCTGTTTAATTTAAAACTTGGTTAACTGGCTTTTGGTCACCAATTGTATTGTGGTCGGTTTTATTTACTTAAATACGTTGTTCAATATGATTGGTGGCTCGATCCTGGTCACGTCACGCCTCCAAGCGGTGGTACTCCGCATGGTGGATTTTGGGGGTGTGACAGATTGGTATCAGAGCCATTGGTTATAGTGAACTTGGTTTTAAAAAGGGAAAAGCTTTTTGATAAAACCAGACTATAACCTGTACAGTGCTCAACGATCCACAACGACGCTTCGCTCCACGTGCAAGACTCGACACCATAAGTGGTATGATTTATGTTATATTGTCGGTTAGATAGTTCTCGCTATGCATTAGACAATGTGACAATTGCTATTGAACCTTGTGTGCTTACGCTCTACTATCGTCCCACACTTACGCACATTCACGACACTTTCCTCACTTACGTTGCTTCGTTATGAAGATCATGAGCGGACGCGGAGGACGTATCAACCTTACTCAAGCCCAGTTGACGGCTCTGATCAACGAACGAGTTGCTGAGGCACTCGCAGCTGTTCCTGCAGGAGGTATAGCCTGCTACTTCGACCTATCTTAGGACGTTTAGATCTTACCTTCGCAAACCAACCCTCGTGCTTAACCTTGTCATTTATTCTCGCACCACAGGTCAACATGCTCAGCCTCCTGTGTGCACATTCAAAACCTTCATGGATTGCCGACCAAGCACTTTCAGCGGCACAGAAGGTGCTGTAGGCCTTCTTCACTGGTTCGAGAAGCTCGAGTCTGTTTTCGAGATGTGTGATTGCCCGGAAGATCGTAAGGTGAAGTATGCTACTGGAACACTCGAAGGAGCTGCGTTAACCTGGTGGAAAGCACAGGTCCAATTGCTTGGGTTGGCGGTTGCTAACGCCACCCCATGGAACGGCTTCAAAGAACTGATTAGAGAAGAGTATTGCAGTCGTGACGACATCCACAAGCTAGAGGTGGAATTTTTCAACCTGAAGATGACGGGGTCTGAGATTGAGGCGTATACTAAGAGGTCAAACGAACTGGCCATCCTGTGTCCTACTATGGTGGACCCTCCTTACAAACGCATTGAGTTGTACCTTAAGGGCTTGGTGCCAGAAATTCAAAGCCACGTAACCTCAGCTAACCCTGGCACTATACAGCAAATCGTCAAGTTGGCTCATCGTCTCACTGATCAGGCGGTTGAGCAGAACAAACTGCCCAAACGTATTAGCGCCACTACTTCTGATGCTCCCAACGACAATAAGCGCAAGTGGGATGGAAATCTGGGCAAGGGTTCTACTTCAGCTCAATCTCAGCAGCGAAAGACAGATGAGTACAGGAGCCCCAGTCAGCAGTCATCTGGAAATCAAGGCCAGGGTGGGTACAAGGGAAATCACCCTAAGTGCAATCGATGTAATCTGCACCACAGCGGCCAGTGCAACAAGGGTCGCTGTCAGAGATGTCACAAGCTGGGTCACGAAGCCAAAGATTGCAGGAGCCCACGTCCTGTGAATCAGAATCGCCAACAACAACAACAAGCTCCACAGAACCACCAGCAGCAGCCCCAGCAGGGAAATAAAGGATGCTTTCAGTGTGGCGCTGAAGGCCACTTTAAAAGGAATTGCCCCCAGCTGAACCAAAACCAGAATCAGAACAACCCAAGAAACGGGAATCATAATGGGAACAACAATGGAGGCAACAACGGGGGTAACAATAATGGCAATGGCGCCCAGGGTCGTGTATTCGTGATTGGTCAGGGAGAAGCAAGGAACGATCCCAACGTTGTGATGGGTAAGTTTCTTCTGGACGACTTCTTTGTTACTGTTTTATTTGATTCGGGTGCCGATGCTAGATACGTGTCCTTAGAAGTTAGTCAGATGCTTAAGCGTACTCCAACACTTTTGAACACCAAGCACATCGTAGAGTTAGCAAATGACAAAAGTTTAGAGGCTACACATATAGTTAAGGGTTGCAAGCTTGCCCTTGCCGATCAGACCTTTTCTATCGACCTCATTCCTATAGTTCTGGGTAGTTTTGACGTTGTCATTGGGATGGATTGGTTATCTCAACACCAAGCGGAGATTATTTGCAAGGAGAAAATCGTCTGTATCCCTCGTTCTGGTAAAGAATCGCTCGTGATTCGTGGCGACAAGAGTGGTGCTGTTGTAGGCATCATCTCTTTCCTTAAAGCCCAGAAGTGTTTACGAAAGGGCCACACCGCTATCCTAGCCCTCGTTACTAATGCATCCATGGAAGAAAGGAAGATAGAAGACATTCCTATTGTACGCGACTTTCCCGAGGTATTTCCTGAGGAATTACCTGGCCTTCCGCCTCATCGACAAGTCGAGTTTCAAATCGAGCTAGCTCCTGGAGCAGCACCAATAGCTCGTGCGCCTTATCGACTTACTCCATCAGAACTCGAAGAACTGTCTACGCAACTACAAGAACTTCTGGAAAAGGGTTTTATACGTCCTAGCTCTTCGCCATGGGGAGCTCCAGTGTTATTCATGAAGAAGAAAGACGGTACCTTCAGGATGTGTATTGACTACCGCGAACTCAACAAGGTGACCGTGAAGAATCGTTATCCTCTCCCATGCATTGATGACTTGTTCGACCAGTTGAAAGGGTCGAGCTTCTATTCTAAGATTGATTTGAGATCGGGATACCATCAGCTGAGAGTCCGAGATGAGGACGTCTCCAAAACAGCATTCAGAACTCGTTACGGCCATTACGAGTTTCTGGTTATGCCATTCGGGCTGACGAATGCACGAGCGGTCTTCATGGATATCATGAACCGAGTGTGCAAGCCATACCTGGATAAGTTCGTTATTGTGTTCTGTCACAACCCCCAAAATCCACCCGCGGAGTATCACCGCTTGGGAGCGTGACTGACCAGGATCAAGCCACCAATCATATAGAACAATGTTTATAGTTAAAGTAATAGCAATTAAACCAAACCAAATCCATATGAAAGGTGTTTCCCAAAACATAAGTAAGTTATCACTGTTTAGCGGAAGCGTATAAGTAAACCCAATATAAATAAGTGTGTAATGTCATAAAGTGTTCAACAAACAATCACGATCCAAGCCCACAACGACCAGCTCCTCCCTTTGCAAACTCCATGTATCTAACGACCTGCAAGGCATGTAACAGAGGATCAACAACTAGTTGAGCGAGTTCACAGTTTATAGTTTAGTAATTGTAATAGTATGGTAAGCCTTGTGTTCGTTCATTAAGTCATGTATCGTAATAGTTCGTATCGCAGCCCTCTAGGCATGTATGCGAAGATTAGGGAAAGTTCTCAAGTATTCTAGACTAGGTATGTTTGTATCGCGGCCACCCGACACCTGTGCGAAGTTTTAGTGTATAGTTCGCAGCCTTCCTAGGCATGTGTGCGAAGATTAGTCATATTATCGCAGCCAACCCTGGCATGTGTGCGAAGATCAGTCATATTATCGCAGCCAACCCTGGCGTGTGTGCGAAGATCAGTTCTATAAGCATCACTAGTCTAGCAGTGTCTTAACCAATCACCTTCCTCACCAGAGGATCATATCACTACGTTCCATTATCTAGAGAAGTACAAATAAGTCAATCAATCCCATTCCCACCCTGGGAACCCCATGCCTTGGCTGTGTGAACTCACCTTGGTTTGCTCGGTATGTTATTGCTTCTAGAGTTAATTAAATGTCTAAGTCCGTTACACACGACCTAGGATACATTGCACATGATTGACGTAAGTATTTATATTCAATTAGGGTTTACAAGTCTTTGATATCCAAGCAATCGTGTTCGGTGTGATTATCGTGTACAGAATGCCATAATAAAGATTGTCGATGCATACAGTATCACCCAGTAATGCACATTATCATATAGTCACATATAATCATACAGGATTCTAATCTTGGCATCCTAATACATTCTGTCTCTTCAAGTGTTATCAGACTTAGAGCATGTAACATCACTATAATTCCGTTCATACCTTCAATCAGGAGTTCAGACAACTCATCAAGTGCATACAATAAACTCAGACATTAGGTGTAAAGCATGCAAAATTCGGACAAGATAACCTTAATAAACATCGGACCTATACAATACATTAAAAGTCGGATCCCCCTTGTGAGGTGCATAATGTTCGGACATGTATCATACTTGTAAAATGTGACAACCCGTACTCTAGACTTATCTTGTGTAACGTTATATGCTCACGTGAACTATGTTACTTGAACGAATACATGATATGTTATGTGTTACACGGTTGTGTGATTTCGTGATTATATTGAATGTTGCATGTTACGTGATTTAATGTGATTGCATATGTTATTATTTGAACCGATTAGTGAAACATTTACAAGAACCCACTCGGTCCATATGGTTGGACTCGAGACCATGAGGAAACCCAAGTGGGGGTTTCGGCCCACTTCCCTTCACACGCATATATACACACATTACCTCTAGGGTTTTAGTTTTACACAACTTAGCAATCAAGAACACACACAAACTCTCCCTCTCTTCTTCGCAAACCGAAGGCAGCCAAGGACTTTCCCCCATCGGAGATCATTGTCCACGGATCAATCCTACTCTCCTTTCAATCGGTTAGTGGTTTGTGTTTTCTTGGTTGAATGATGTATGTTGTATGCTTTCGGATTGATTGGTTGTGATGATATTATGTGATAACTAGGGTTCTTGCTATGATTATTAATGAAGGTTCTTGATGTCATAATATTCATACAATTCGGTTTGCATGATGTTAATCGGACACTATGTTCCTGTTATTGTTTTGATGCGTATATGATTAATCGGTCCAAGTATATGTTAGCCGGCTAGGTTGCATGCTAGTTCAATAATATGATTCATGTTTCGGTTTAGGTCTGTTTGATGATCTGATTACGTGTTCTTGAGGCTGTCATGAATATGTTAATGATGCTAATTTGAAGATGCTATGAAACTGTTATTTTCGGTATTTGATCTGTTTCCGAAACTGCTGAATATGTTTGCTGAAATCACGGATTAGTTGTTATTGTTATTTAAGGAATTCAGGAAAAGCTGTTACACGCATGGTTGCGACTCAGATTGCGAGTCGGGAACCCACAGTCTCGACTCGAGACCACAACGACATCAGCCGCAATCATGGTTGCGAGTCCCGTTGCGACTCGTAACCGGACCATGATGAACCGAGACCAGCCATTGCGACTCGCAACCTACTGTTGCGACTCGTAATCTCCTGATGTGACTCGTAACCCGGTTGCGACTCGAGATCCCCGTTGCGACTCGAGACCGGCTATTACACATACACTGTTTTGGGCCTACTTTGTCACGGGCCCAATCGTACGACTGTTATGCTATTGGACTGCTTATCTGGTTGGGCTAATATTGTCATTGGGCCGGGTTATGGTTGGGCCGAACACTTGGATTGTTTATCGGATTGATGTTACGTGTACATGTTTACCATGATCCTTGCATGCTTGCAACGTGTTAGCTTATGTGATACATACGTGCAATACTTGAACCAAACCTGACTTATGTAATAACCCTGTTAGGACGTGGTTGACCACTGTTAGTTCAAGAACTCTCTTTTTCTCTTTGCGTATCTGCCGAGCAACCCAAGGTGAGTTCACACAGCCAAGGCATGGGGTTCCCAGGGTGGGAATGGGATTGGATGATTATATGTGCATACTTAGTAAATGGAACTTAATGAGATAGGCCTCAGGGTGAGGTTGGTAAATGATGAGATACAGCTAGACTAGTATACCTACTTGAACTGATCTTCGCACACACGCCAGGGGTTGGCTGCGATATTATGACTGATCTTCGCACACATGCCTTGGAAAGGCCGCGAACTATATACTAAAACTTCGCACACATGCCAGGGTGGCTGCGATACAAATATACATAGTCTAGAATACTTGAGAACTTTCCCTAATCTTCGCATACATGCCGAAAGGGCCCGCGATACGAACCAATGCTATACATGAACAATGAACGAACTAGTACGATGCATGATTAGATAAACGAACGCAATGCTTGCTATACTACTCCATTACTGAACTTACTTACTGTGAACTCGCTCAACTAGTTTGTTGATTACTTGCTGCATGCCTTGCAGGACCTTAGGTACATTATGGAGCTTGCACAGGGAGGAGCAGGTCGTTGTGGGCAAAGGATCATGAATGATGTTTCAACACTTATGTTAAATCATACATACTATTGTTTGGGTTACTTAAATGCTTCCGCTATACTTAACTACTTTATACGTTCTATATGATTGGTGGTTAGGATCCTGGTCATGTCACGCCTCCAAGCGGTAATACTCCGCGTGTGGATTTTGGGGGTGTGACAGATTGGTATCAGAGCCATTGGTTATAGGGAACTAGGTTTTAATATGGGGAAAACGTTTTATTAAAACCAGACTATAACCAGAACAGTGCTCTCAACGATCCACAACGACGCTTCGCTCCACGTGCAAGACTCGACATCCTAGGTAATAAGGTTTATGTTATTGCCTGTTTGCTAGAACTGCTTAGATCTTTGCTCGCATTATGTTTAGATACACATGACTTTGATTACATGAGAACACCTATGTGCTTACACTTTTCTGTCATCGCCCTACTCGCGAACCACTCTTGCTTACGTTACTTTTACTATGAAGATCATGTCTGGACGAATCAACATGACTCAAGCCCAGCTAGAGGCTCTCGTTCAAGCTCAGGTTGCTGCGGCACTTGCAGCTGCTCAAGCAGGTCAACACGCGCAGCAGCCTGTCTGCACGTTCAAGAACTTCATGGACTGTCGTCCAAACTCTTTCAGCGGCACAGAGGGGGCAGTGGGACTCCTCCACTGGTTTGAGAAGCTAGAATCCGTATTCGAAATGTGCGAGTGCCCTGAGGCTCGCAAGGTCAAGTTTGCCACCGGCACCTTGGAGGGAATAGCACTGACTTGGTGGAACGCCCAAGTTCAAATCTTAGGGTTGGCAGCTGCTAACGCCACACCCTGGAACGACTTTAAGGAACTCATTAAGAGGGAGTATTGCACGCGGGAAGACATACACAAGCTGGAAGACGAGCTGTACAATCTGAAAATGATTGGGTCAGAGATCGAAGCGTATACGAAACGGTCAAACGAGCTGGCAGTTCTGTGTCCAACTATGGTAGACCCTCCATACAAGCGCATTGAGTTGTATCTCAAGGGATTGGCGCCAGAGATTCAGAGCCACGTGACGTCGGCTAACCTTGAAAACATTCAGGAAATTCAGCGCCTCGCTCATCGCATTACTGACCAGGCAGTGGATCAGAATAAGCTGCCAAAGCGTGTCAACGCTACTGCTACAGTCACTCCAACTGCTACTTCTGCTACACCCAGCGACAACAAACGGAAATGGGATGGAGATTCCGAACAGTCTCAAGCACAGCAGCGCAGGACGAATGACTACCAGAATCCGAGTCAGCAATCATCTGGCAGTCAGGAACAGGGTGGATACAGGGGAGTACACCCACTATGTAATAAGTGTAACAAGCACCACAGTGGAAGGTGTCGCAAGGAACGTTGCCAGAGATGTTTTAAGATAGGGCACGAAGCCAAAGATTGCAGGAGCTCACGACCTGCAAACCAGAATCAGCAACTTCCACCACCAGTTCCTCAGAACCCACAGCAGCAGCAGCAGCCACAGCGTGGAAATCGGGGATGTTTCCAGTGTGGGGCAGAAGGTCATTACAAGCGCGATTGCCCACAGTTGAACCAGAATCTGAACAACAATAATAACCAGGGCAATGGGAACAACAACAACAACAATGGCAACGAGGCAAGGGGTCGAGCTTTCATGCTAGGACAAGGAGACGCTGCTTGAAGTTATAACTCGTTTTGGGATTTTCTTTATTATGTCTCTGTTACTCAAACAAAGTTTGGATTGAACCTGATTCGTACTGGGTTTTATGGACTATTTTAATTACTATACTTTATGTTTGATATGATGGATGGTTTGATATTATTTGAACGCTCCTGCCGTATTTAAGGACCTTATGAACAGGGTGTGCAAACCCTACTTAGACAAGTTCGTCATAGTATTCGTGAAGTCCACTTCTTAGGCCGTGTAGTGAACAAGGATGGGATCCGTGTCGATCCATCCAAGGTAACCTCAACCAGAAACTGGCCTGCACCACGAACTACAGACGGTTTACCAAGGATTTCTCGAAGATTGCTCAGCCACTTACGCTACTGACACAGAAGGGTGTCACCTATTGCTGGGAGAGCCCCAGGAGACTGCTTTTCAGCGCGACAAGGTTATCGCTTTCGCCTCTCGTCAACCCAAGATTCACGAGCACAACTACACAACGTACGATTTAGAGCTGGGAGCTGATGTGTTCGCGCTTAAGATATGGCGACACTACCTGTACGGTACCAGGTGCACGATTTACACCGATCACAGGAGTCTCGAGCATATTCTTGAGCAGAAGGATTTGAACATGCGTCAACGACGATGGGTTGAACTACTTAGCGACTACGAATGCGCCATCAAGTACCATTCAGGCAAGGCCAAGGTTGTGGCGGACGCCCTCAGTCGGAAGGACACCCTACCTCAGCGCGTGCGAGCGCTACAGCTTACGATCCAGACTAGCCTGCCAGCACAGATACGAACTGCTCAGATAGAAGCACGGAAGCCCGAAAACGTCAAGGCTGAATGCCTTACGCGGCTCACGACAACGATTAGGACAGAAGGCAGACGGCGCCTACTATGTAACGGGGCATATTTGGGTCTCACTTAACGACGGTCTATGCGAACTTGTGATGGATGAAGCTCACAAGTCTTACCACTCAGTACATCCAGGGTCGGATAGAACGTACTACGACATCAGCACTACTTATTGGTGGCCTAGTATGAAGGCCCACATCGCTACGTACGTTGGAAAATGCTTGACCTGTGTGGGAGTCAAGGTTGAATATCGGAAACCAACGGGCCTACTTCAGCAGCTTAAGATACCTCAGTGGAAATGGGAAGAAATTTCCATGGATTTCGTTACAGGCCTACCTCGATCCCAGCATGGGAACGATACCATATGGGTGATCGTGGATCGACTCACCAAGGCTGCACACTTCCTACCTATAAAGGAAACGGACAAGTTCTCCACTCTCGCAGACGTTTATCTTAAAGAAGTTGTCTCGAGGCACGGGGTGCCCACATCTATCATTTCGGATCGCGATGCACGATTCACGTCAGAACTTTGGCAAGCAATGCACAAACCATTCGACTCACGATTTAACATGAGCACAGTAGCATACAAGCCGCTCCATTCGAGGCATTGTACGGGCGTAAATGCCGGTCACCTCTCTGTTGGGCAGAGGTGGGGGATAGTCAGATTACGGGTCCAGAGATTGTAATGGACGCCACGGAAAAAGATTGCACAAATACGACAACGCATGGCGGCAGCACGCGACCGTCAGAAAGCCTACGCGGACAAGCGTAGAAAGCCATTGGAAATTTCAGGTCGGGGACCATTCGAAGTCATAGAACGCATAGGCAGGGTAGCCTATAGATTGAACCTACCAGCTGAACTCGGGGCAGTTCACAATGTCTTTCAGGTATCGAACTATCGACGAGCGGTTGCAGTTCGTCGGGAAACCAGTTGAAATCACGGACCGGGATGTGAAGGTCCTCAAACACAAGAGAATCCCTCTTGTTCGAGTTCGTTGGAACTCCAACGTGGCCCAGAGTACACCTGGGAACGCGAAGACAGGATGACAGAAAAGTACCCCAGTTATTCGAAACCAATACAACCACTACTGAGGCTGAAGCTACTACTTCGGAATTTCGGGACGAAATTCCAGATCAACGGGGGGAGGATGTGACACCCCAGGAAAACCAGTGAACGATTGAACTTACCTAGCTTCCTCAGTGAGTGCATACCAAATTTCGGGACGAAATTTCCAATTAGTTGGGGATAATGTGACAACCCGTACTCTAGACTTATCTTGTGTAACGTTATATGCTCACGTGAACTATGTTACTTGAACGAATACATGATATGTTATGTGTTACACGGTTGTGTGATTTCGTGATTATATTGAATGTTGCATGTTACGTGATTTAATGTGATTGCATATGTTATTATTTGAACCGATTAGTGAAACATTTACAAGAACCCACTCGGTCCATATGGTTGGACTCGAGACCATGAGGAAACCCAAGTGGGGGTTTCGGCCCACTTCCCTTCACACGCATATATACACACATTACCTCTAGGGTTTTAGTTTTACACAACTTAGCAATCAAGAACACACACAAACTCTCCCTCTCTTCTTCGCAAACCGAAGGCAGCCAAGGACTTTCCCCCATCGGAGATCATTGTCCACGGATCAATCCTACTCTCCTTTCAATCGGTTAGTGGTTTGTGTTTTCTTGGTTGAATGATGTATGTTGTATGCTTTCGGATTGATTGGTTGTGATGATATTATGTGATAACTAGGGTTCTTGCTATGATTATTAATGAAGGTTCTTGATGTCATAATATTCATACAATTCGGTTTGCATGATGTTAATCGGACACTATGTTCCTGTTATTGTTTTGATGCGTATATGATTAATCGGTCCAAGTATATGTTAGCCGGCTAGGTTGCATGCTAGTTCAATAATATGATTCATGTTTCGGTTTAGGTCTGTTTGATGATCTGATTACGTGTTCTTGAGGCTGTCATGAATATGTTAATGATGCTAATTTGAAGATGCTATGAAACTGTTATTTTCGGTATTTGATCTGTTTCCGAAACTGCTGAATATGTTTGCTGAAATCACGGATTAGTTGTTATTGTTATTTAAGGAATTCAGGAAAAGCTGTTACACGCATGGTTGCGACTCATATTGCGAGTCGGGAACCCACAGTCTCGACTCGAGACCACAACGACATCAGCCGCAATCATGGTTGCGAGTCCCGTTGCGACTCGTAACCGGACCATGATGAACCGAGACCAGCCATTGCGACTCGCAACCTACTGTTGCGACTCGTAATCTCCTGATGTGACTCGTAACCCGGTTGCGACTCGAGATCCCCGTTGCGACTCGAGACCGGCTATTACACATACACTGTTTTGGGCCTACTTTGTCACGGGCCCAATCGTACGACTGTTATGCTATTGGACTGCTTATCTGGTTGGGCTAATATTGTCATTGGGCCGGGTTATGGTTGGGCCGAACACTTGGATTGTTTATCGGATTGATGTTACGTGTACATGTTTACCATGATCCTTGCATGCTTGCAACGTGTTAGCTTATGTGATACATACGTGCAATACTTGAACCAAACCTGACTTATGTAATAACCCTGTTAGGACGTGGTTGACCACTGTTAGTTCAAGAACTCTCTTTTTCTCTTTGCGTATCTGCCGAGCAACCCAAGGTGAGTTCACACAGCCAAGGCATGGGGTTCCCAGGGTGGGAATGGGATTGGATGATTATATGTGCATACTTAGTAAATGGAACTTAATGAGATAGGCCTCAGGGTGAGGTTGGTAAATGATGAGATACAGCTAGACTAGTATACCTACTTGAACTGATCTTCGCACACACGCCAGGGGTTGGCTGCGATATTATGACTGATCTTCGCACACATGCCTTGGAAAGGCCGCGAACTATATACTAAAACTTCGCACACATGCCAGGGTGGCTGCGATACAAATATACATAGTCTAGAATACTTGAGAACTTTCCCTAATCTTCGCATACATGCCGAAAGGGCCCGCGATACGAACCAATGCTATACATGAACAATGAACGAACTAGTACGATGCATGATTAGATAAACGAACGCAATGCTTGCTATACTACTCCATTACTGAACTTACTTACTGTGAACTCGCTCAACTAGTTTGTTGATTACTTGCTGCATGCCTTGCAGGACCTTAGGTACATTATGGAGCTTGCACAGGGAGGAGCAGGTCGTTGTGGGCAAAGGATCATGAATGATGTTTCAACACTTATGTTAAATCATACATACTATTGTTTGGGTTACTTAAATGCTTCCGCTATACTTAACTACTTTATACGTTCTATATGATTGGTGGTTAGGATCCTGGTCATGTCACGCCTCCAAGCGGTAATACTCCGCGTGTGGATTTTGGGGGTGTGACATAAAAGTCGGACCTCTAAAGACAAGCAAAAGAAGTCGGACCTTCCCTTGCCCCTTTAAAACTCGGACCCTTTCCTCTGTATAAAGATCGGACCAAAAGCTCCTCCCTATGAAACTCGGACAACAAGTGTATAAATCGGACAGAGGGTGGGGGTTTCCTTACCTTAAAACTCGGACACCCCACCTCTCATTTAAATTCGGACCAAAGGGGTGACACAAAGGTCGGACCTTCATCACCTTGTAAAGGTCGGACAAGGCTTTATGCAATCAACATTCGGACAAGCCAACACAACTCAAAAGTCGGACCATGTTCTTCATAAAAGTCGGACTCCCTAAAGCTTAAACAAAGTTCGGACATGCTTTCCTATTACAAAACTCGGACACATTGTCCCTTGCAAAAAGTCGGACAAGTATCCATGATGTAAAAGTCGGATCATGACAAATTTATAAAGGTCGGACAAGCAACAGATCATGAAACTCTGACCACTATTAACATTCAGAAATCAAAACCCTAGTAGCACAAAACAAACGATGAGTAACGTAACAACATTCATACGATCCTGAAACTCAAACTTCACACATTTCTCAGTACAGTAATCCAATCAAATCAATGGTTTTAATATATCATGTATCTAAATCGTCAGGCAACCGTTTATTCGATTAATCAACATTATTAACACAATAAACAGAATCCAAAACAACAATCACAAAATATTATAAGAAGAACTAGGGTTTCCATGAATCATATATTCAAGAATTGAAAACGATCAATCAGTCAATTAGGGTTTACAAGTATTACGACGATCAATAAACAATTACCTTGAATGATCCTAGAGGAAATGTGGAATCAAAGTGTTGAATGCCTTGTGCCAATGATGATGGTGATGATTGCTAGAGGATTAGAGAATGTAGTACGTGCTTTGGTTTTGTGAGAATGATTAGTGAAAAAGGGATTAGGGTTAAGTATAGTTTAATTTTCACTAATTACTCTACACACCCTGAATTACTAAATCTTACACAAGCACACCATCTCACATCAATTTCACAGTTTCACCACCAAGTTCACATCTTTGACAAGTATATCACAATTAACACATAACCATGCACAAACACACAATACACTTCATTGAATCAAAACGTACACAATTCCATAGCAATCAATTGTGCAAATAAACAGCTAAACCATACATGAACATGCAATAAATGCGAAATAGAAATCTTGGAAATTCGAGTTGTCACATTATCCCCAACTTAAAAGAAATTTCGTCCCGAAATTTAGCATGCGGTTACTGAGGAAGCTAGGTAAGTTGTATCTTTTACTGATTTTCCTGGGGTGTCACATCATCCCCCCATTGATTTGGAATTTCATCCCGAAATTCCGCAGTAGGAGCTTCAGCCTCAGTAGTAGTTGCATTGGTTTCGAATAACTGGTGGGTACTTTTCTGTCATCTGGTCTTCGCGTTCCCAGGTGTACTCTGGGCCACGTTTGGAGTTCCAACGAACTCGAACAAGAGGGATTCTCTTGTTTTTGAGGACCTTAACATCCCGGTCCGTGATTTCAACTGGCTCCTCGACGAACTGCAACCGCTCGTCGATAGTGAGTTCCTTAAAAGGAACTATGAGGGTCTCATCTGACAGGCACTTCTTCAGATTCGACACGTGAAATACATTGTGAACTGCACCGAGTTCATCTGGTAGGTTTAGCTTGTAGGCCACTTTGCCTATTTTCTCAATGATCTCGAACGGTCCGACATACCGCAGATTTAGTTTGCCCCGTTTGCCAAAACGAACCACACCCTTCCAGGGTGAGACTTTAAGTAAAACCCGGTCCCCGACCTGAAATTCCAAAGGCTTCCTACGCTTGTCCGCGTAGGCTTTCTGACGGTCGCGTGCTGCCGCCATGCGTTGTCGTATCTGTGCAATCTTTTCCGTAGCGTCCACTACAATCTCTGGACCCGTGATCTGACTATCCCCCACCTCTGCCCAACAGAGAGGTGACCGGCATTTACGTCCATACAATGCCTCGAATGGAGCGGCTTGTATGCTGGTGTGATAACTGTTATTATATGAAAACTCCACCAAAGGGAGATGCTTTTCCCAGCCGTTGCCGAAATCAATAACACACGCCCGAAGCATGTCTTCAAGAGTCTGGATCGTTCGCTCAGACTGCCCATCCGTCTGAGGATGATATGCTGTACTCATGTCTAATCGTGAGCCAAAAGATTTGTGCATCGCTTGCCATAGCTCTGACGTGAATCGTGCATCCCGATCCGAAATGATGGAGGTGGGCACCCCGTGCCTCGAAACAACTTCTTTAAGATAAACGTCTGCGAGGGTGGAGAACTTATCCGTTTCCTTAATAGCCAGGAAGTGTGCAGACTTGGTGAGTCGATCCACGATCACCCATATGGTATCATTCCCACGCTGGGATCTAGGTAGGCCTGTAACAAAATCCATGGAAATTTCTTCCCATTTCCATTGCGGTATCTTGGGTTGCTGCAGTAGGCCCGCTGGTTTCTGATACTCCACTTTGACTTTTGCACATGTCAAACATTTGCCGACGTAGGTTGCAATGTGGGCTTTCATGCTAGGCCACCAGTATGTAGTTCTGATGTCGTGGTACATTTTATCCGACCCTGGATGTACCGAGTAACGAGACTTGTGAGCTTCGTCCATTACAAGCTCTCGTAAGCCGCCATAAAGTGGGACCCAAATACGCCCCGTTACATAGTATGCGCCGTCTTCCTTTTGTTCCATTCGTTGCCTTGAGCCGCGTAAAGCTTCAGCTTTGACGTTTTCGGGCTTTAATGCTTCCATCTGAGCAGTTCGTATTTGTGCAGGAAGACTGGACTGAATAGTGAGCTGCAAGGCTCGTACGCGTCTAGGTAGAGTGTCCTTTCGACTGAGAGCGTCAGCCACAACATTGGCTTTGCCTGGATGATACTTAATAGCGTATTCGTAATCGTTAAGCCGTTCGACCCATCTTCGTTGACGCATGTTCAATTCCTTCTGCTTGAAGATATGCTCGAGGCTCCTGTGATCGGTGTAAATTGTGCACTTGGTACCGTACAGGTAGTGTCGCCATATCTTGAGCGCGAAAACAACAGCTCCCAGCTCTAAATCGTGCGTCGTGTAGTTCCGTTCATGAACCTTGAGTTGACGAGAAGCGTAGGCAATAACTTTATCCCGCTGCATCAATACACAACCAAGCCCCTGTATCGATGCGTCACAATAGACCACAAAATCATCCGTGCCCTCTGGCAATGAGAGAATAGGTGCGCTGCATAGTCTATCCTTCAGGTACTGAAAAGCAGTTTCTTGTGTATTACCCCAACGATAGGTAACACCTTTCTGTGTCAACATAGTAAGCGGCTGTGCAATCTTGGAAAAGTCCTTGATGAATCGTCTGTAGTACCCCGCCAAACCCAAGAATTGGCGTATTTCTGTTGGTGTACGCGGTGCAGGCCAGTTCCGTATCGAATCTACCTTGGATGGATCGACATGAATCCCATCCCTGTTCACCACATGGCCTAAGAAGTGGACTTCACGAAGCCAGAAGTCGCATTTTGAAAACTTGGCGTACAGTTGTTCCTTTCGAAGAAGTTCCAAGATAATTCGTAAGTGCTGCTCGTGTTCCTCCTGACTCTTGGAGTAGATCAGGATGTCGTCGATGAAAACGATGACGAACTTGTCTAGATAGGGTTTGCACACCCTGTTCATAAGATCCATAAAAACGACGGGCGCGTTCGTAAGCCCAAATGGCATGACAAGGAACTCGTAATGACCGTAGCGAGTTCTGAATGTTGTCTTGGAGACGTCCTCCTCGCGGACTCTCAGCTGATGATACCCTGACCTCAGATCAATCTTGGAGTAGTAACTCGACCCTTGCAACTGGTCGAATAAGTCGTCAATACGAGGAAGAGGATAGCGGTTCTTCACTGTCACCTTGTTCAGTTCACGGTAATCAATGCACATCCTGAAAGTGCCATCCTTCTTTTTCACGAATAGTACTGGAGCTCCCCAAGGCGAAGATCTTGGACGAATAAAGCCCTTTTCCAAGAGCTCTTGTAGTTGCTTTGAGAGTTCCTCCAGTTCAGTTGGAGCTAATCGATACGGTGCGCGAGCTATAGGTGCTGCTCCTGGAGCTAGTTCGACTTGAAACTCGACCTGACGATGAGGCGGTAGACCAGGTAAATCTTCTGGAAACACTTGAGGAAATTCGCGTACAACTGGAATATCCTCAATTCTTTTCTCTTTCGCAGCTGCATCAGTAACTAATGCCAAGATAGCCGTATGACCCTTTCGTAAACATTTCTGAGCCTTCAAGAAAGAGATGATGCCAACCACAGCACCACTCTTGTCGCCTTGAACTTCGAGAGGTTCTTTACCCGAACGAGGAATACGAATGATCTTCTCCTTACATAGGATCTCTGCTTGCTGCTTAGATAACCAATCCATGCCGATGACGATGTCGAAACTACCCAGAACTATAGGAATGAGGTCGATGGAGAAAGTCTGACCAGCTAATACAATGCTACAACCCTTAACTATCTGTGTGGCCTCTACACTTTTACCGTTTGCTAGCTCTACAACATGTTTGGTGTTTAGGGGTGTTGGTGTACGTTTTAACAAGTTACTCATTTTCAAAGACACAAAACTCGTATCCGCACCCGAATCAAACAAAACAGTAACATAAATATCGTCGAGAAGAAACTTACCCATAACGACGTTGGGATCATTTCTGGCATCACCCTGCCCCAACACAAATGCACGACCCCTTGCTTCATTGCCATTGTTGTTGTTGTTTCCCCCGTTGTTGTTACCATTGTCTTGATTGTTGTTGTTGTTGCGATTCTGGTTCTGGTTTAACTGGGGGCAATCACGCTTGAAATGACCTTCAGCCCCACACTGAAAACATCCCCTGTTGCCCCGCTGTTGCTGCTGCTGGTGCTGGTTCTGTGGAGCTGGTGGTGGGTGTTGCTGATTCTGATTTGCAGGTCGCGAACTCCTGCAGTCTTTAGCTTCATGCCCTAACTTGAGACATCTCTGACATCATTCTTTACGACACCACCCGCTGTGGTGTCTGTTGCATTTATTACACAATGGGTGAATTCCCCGATATCCACCCTGCCCCTGACTGCCTGATGTCTGCTGACCCGGATTCTGGTAGTCGTTTGTCTTACGTTGCTGTACTTGAGACTGAACAGAAACTGATCCCCTGCTGGAATCCCCCTCCCATTTTCTCTTGTTGTCACTGGGAGTAGCATAAGTAGTAACAGCAGTAGTGGTAGCCCTGATGCGTTTTGGCAGCTTGTTCTGTTCCACTGCCTGATCCGTAATACGATAAGCAAGGCGCTGAATAGCTTGGATATTATCAAGATTAGCCGATGTCACATGGCTCTGAATTTCTGGCGCTAACCCCTTGAGATACAACTCAATGCGCTTGATTGGAGGGTCCACCATAGTTGGACGCAACACGGCCAGCTCGTTCGACCGTTTAGTGTAAGCTTCAATCTCTGACCCAGTCATTTTCAAATGATAGAACTCATCTTCCAGCTTGTGGATGTCTTCTCGAGTGCAGTATTCACGTTTAATCAGTTCCTTGAAGTCATTCCAAGGGGTGGCGTTAGCAGCTGCCAACCCTAAGATCTGCACTTGCGCGTCCCACCAAGTTAACGCGATTCCTTCCAACGTGCCAGTGGCGTACTTCACCCTGCGATCCTCAGGGCATTCACACATTTCGAATACCGACTCTAACTTCTCAAACCAATGGAGGAGTCCCACTGCCCCCTCGGTGCCACTGAATGTGCCTGGACGACAGTCCATGAAGTTCTTGAAAGTGCAAACGGGCTGATGAGCGTGTTGACCTAATGTGTAAGATCAGAACGAGGTTAAACATAAGAGTTGTTTAGGAACGTAGGATCTAAAGATCCTAGAATAAGTTACGACTGCAGGGTATACCTCCTGCGTTTGCAGCTGCAAGTGCCGCAGCTACTCGTTCATTGATAAGTGTCGTCAACTGGTCTTGAGTCATGTTCACACGTCCAGACATGATCTTCGTAGTAAAAGTAGTGTAAATGAGAATGGTTCGCGAGTAGTGCGATGACAGAAGAGTGTAAGCACATAGGTGTTCTCAAGCAATAACAAATAGTGAGCAAAGAAATCTAAGCATACTACGAGCAAAGTTCTATGCAATTCTAGCATGTAGGCAATAAACATAAACCTTATTACCTAGGATGTTGAGTCTTGCACGTGGAGCGAAGCGTCGTTGTGGATCGTTGAGAGCACTGCTCTGGTTATAGTCTGGTTTTAATAAAAACGTTTTCCCATATTAAAACCAAGTTCTCTATAACCAATGGCTCTGATACCAATCTGTCACAACCCCCAAAATCCACCCGCGGAGTATCACCGCTTGGGAGCGTGACTAACCAGGATCAAGCCACCAATCATATAGAACAATGTTTATAGTTAAAGTAATAGCAATTAAACCAAACCAAATCCATATGAAAGGTGTTTCCCAAAACATAAGTAAGTTATCACTATTTAGCGGAAGCGTATAAGTAAACCCAATATAAATAAGTGTGTAATGTCATAAAGTGTTCAACAAACAATCACGATCCAAGCCCACAACGACCAGCTCCTCCCTGTGCAAACTCCATGTATCTAACGACCTGCAAGGCATGTAACAGAGGATCAACAACTAGTTGAGCGAGTTCACAGTTTATAGTTTAGTAATTGTAATAGTATGGTAAGCCTTGTGTTCGTTCATTAAGTCATGTATCGTAATAGTTCGTATCGCAGCCCTCTAGGCATGTATGCGAAGATTAGGGAAAGTTCTCAAGTATTCTAGACTAGGTATGTTTGTATCGCGGCCACCCGGCACCTGTGCGAAGTTTTAGTGTATAGTTCGCAGCCTTCCTAGGCATGTGTGCGAAGATTAGTCATATTATCGCAGCCAACCCTGGCATGTGTGCGAAGATCAGTCATATTATCGCAGCCAACCCTGGCGTGTGTGCGAAGATCAGTTCTATAAGCATCACTAGTCTAGCAGTATCTTAACCAATCACCTTCCTCACCAAAGGATCATATCACTACGTTCCATTATCTAGAGAAGTACAAATAAGTCAATCAATCCCATTCCCACCCTGGGAACCCCATGCCTTGGCTGTGTGAACTCACCTTGGTTTGCTCGGTATGTTATTGCTTCTAGAGTTAATTAAATGTCTAAGTCCGTTACACACGACCTAGGATACATTGCACATGATTGACGTAAGTATTTATATTCAATTAGGGTTTACAAGTCTTTGATATCCAAGCAATCGTGTTCGGTGTGATTATCGTGTACAGAATGCCATAATAAAGATTGTCGATGCATACAGTATCACCCAGTAATGCACATTATCATATAATCACATATAATCATACAGGATTCTAATCTTGGCATCCTAATACATTCTGTCTCTTCAAGTGTTATCAGACTTAGAGCATGTAACATCACTATAATTCCGTTCATACCTTCAATCAGGAGTTCAGACAACTCATCAAGTGCATACAATAAACTCAGACATTAGGTGTAAAGCATGCAAAATTCGGACAAGATAACCTTAATAAACATCGGACCTATACAATACATTAAAAGTCGGATCCCCCTTGTGAGGTGCATAATGTTCGGACATGTATCATACTTGTAAAAGTCGGACCACTAAAGACAAGCAAAAGAAGTCGGACCTTCCCTTGCCCCTTTAAAACTCGGACCCTTTCCTCTGCATAAAGATCGGACCAAAAGCTCCTCCCTATGAAACTCGGACAACAAGTGTATAAATCGGACAGAGGGTGGGGGTTTCCTTACCTTAAACCTCGGACACCCCACCTCTCATTTAAATTCGGACCAAAGGGGTGACACAAAGGTCGGACCTTCATCACCTTGTAAAGGTCGGACAAGGCTTTATGCAATCAACATTCGGACAAGCCAACACAACTCAAAAGTCAGACCATGTTCTTCATAAAAGTCGGACTCCCTAAAGCTTAAACAAAGTTCGGACATGCTTTCCTATTACAAAACTCGGACACATTGTCCCTTGCCAAAAGTCGGACAAGTATCCATGATGTAAAAGTCGGATCATGACAAATTTATAAAGGTCGGACAAGCAACAGATCATGAAACTCTGACCACTATTAACATTCAGAAATCAAAACCCTAGTAGCACAAAACATACGATGAGTAACGTAACAACATTCATACGATCCTGAAACTCAAACTTCACACATTTCTTAGTACAGTAATCCAATCAAATCAATGGTTTTAATATATCATGTATCTAAATCGTCAGGCAGCCGTTTATTCGATTAATCAACATTATTAACACAATAAACAGAATCCAAAACAACAATCACAAAATATTATAAGAAGAACTAGGGTTTCCATGAATCATATATTCAAGAATTGAAAACGATCAATCAGTCAATTAGGGTTTACAAGTATTACGACGATCAATAAACAATTACCTTGAATGATCCTAGAGGAAATGTGGAATCAAAGTGTTGAATGCCTTGTGCCAATGATGATGGTGATGATTGCTAGAGGATTAGAGAATGTAGTACGTGCTTTGGTTTTGTGAGAATGATTAGTGAAAAAGGGATTAGGGTTAAGTATAGTTTAATTTTCACTAATTACTCTACACACCTTGAATTACTAAATCTTACACAAGCACACCATCTCACATCAATTTCACAGTTTCACCACCAAGTTCACATCTTTGACAAGTATATCACAATTAACACATAACCATGCACAAACACCAAATACACTTCATTGAATCAAAACGTACACAATTCCATAGCAATCAATTGTGCAAATAAACAGCTAAACCATACATGAACATGCAATAAATGCGAAATAGAAATCTTGGAAATTCGAGTTGTCACATGTTCATCGACGATATCCTGATCTATTCTAAGAGTCAGGAGGAACACGAGCAGCATCTACGACTTATGCTGGAACTTCTTCGAAAAGAGCCGTTGTATGCCAAGTTTTCAAAATGTGACTTCTGGCTTCGTGAAGTCCACTTTCTAGGCCATGTGGTAAACAAGGATGGAATTCATGTAGATCCATCTAAGGTTGAATCGATCAAGAATTGGCCTGCACCCCACACACCAACAGAGATCCGCCAGTTCTTAGGTTTGGCAGGATATTACAGAAGGTTTATCAAAGATTTCTCCAAGATTGCGCAACCTCTCACTTCACTGACTCAGAAGGGTGTCACTTATAGTTGGGGTGATGCACAGGAGTCCGCATTCCAGCACTTGAAGGATAGACTTTGTAGCGCACCTATTCTCTCATTGCCCGAAGGCACAGATGATTTTGTGGTTTATTGCGACGCTTCCATCCAAGGCCTTGGTTGTGTGTTGATGCAACGTGACAAGGTCATTGCCTACGCATCACACCAACTTAAAGTTCACGAAAGGAACTACACTACTCACGATCTGGAACTGGGAGCAGTTGTTTTCGCGCTTAAGATATGGAGACATTACCTGTACGGTACCAAGTGCACCATTTACACCGATCACAGGAGTCTCGAGCATATCTTCAAGCAAAAGGAGTTAAACATGCGTCAACGCCGATGGGTAGAGCTCTTGAACGATTATGAATGCGCTATCAAATACCATCCGGGCAAAGCCAATGTTGTGGCCGACGCCCTCAGCCGAAAGGATACTATACCTAAGCGTGTACGTGCTTTACAGCTTACCATCCAATCCAACCTTCCAGCTCAGATTCGTGATGCTCAGGTTGAAGCATTGAAAGCAGAGAACATCAGGGCTGAGTCCCTACGAGGATCGAGACAACGGCTAGAACAAAAGGAAAACGGCGCCTACTATGTTAACGGACGCATCTGGGTTCCGCTGTATGGAGACTTACGCGAGCTTGTGATGGATGAAGCACATAAGTCTCGTTATTCAGTACATCCTGGTTCGGATAAGATGTACCACGATCTAAAGACTACATACTGGTGGCCTAGTATGAAAGCCAACATAGCGACCTACGTCAGTAAATGCTTGACTTGTGCTAGAGTCAAGGTCGAATACCAGAAACCATCAGGCCCGCTTCAACAACCAGAGATCCCGAAATGGAAATGGGAGCAAATATCCATGGATTTCGTTACTGGCCTGCCCAGATCTCAACGCGGAAATGATACCATTTGGGTGATCGTGGATCGACTGACCAAGTCTGCACATTTTCTGCCTATCAAAGAAACGGATAAGTTTTCTACTCTAGCAGACATCTACCTAAAAGAAGTGGTATCAAGGCACGGAGTGCCAACCTCCATCATTTCTGATCGTGACGCTCGTTTTACCTCTGAACTGTGGCAAGCTATGCATAAGTCTTTTGGCTCACGTTTAGATATGAGCACCGCTTATCATCCACAGACGGATGGGCAATCTGAACGCACCATCCAAACCCTCGAAGACATGCTTAGGGCATGCATAATAGACTTCGGCAATGGCTGGGAAAAACACCTCCCGCTAGTGGAGTTTTCATATAACAACATTTACCACACCAGCATCCAAGCCGCTCCATTCGAGGCATTGTATGGACGTAAATGTCGATCACCTCTTTGTTGGGCAGAAGTTGGTGACAGTCAAATCACTGGTCCAAAATTCGTAGTAGATACAACCGAGAAGATTGCTCAGACACGACAACGCATGGCGGCAGCTCGTGACCGTCAGAAAAGCTATGCTGATAAGCGAAGAAAGCCATTCGAGTTCCAGGTTGGGGATCGAGTGCTACTCAAAGTCTCACCTTGGAAAGGTGTAGTCCGATTTGGCAAACGAGGCAAGCTCAACCCGCGTTACGTCGGGCCATTCGAGATCATTGAGAAAATTGGCAAAGTCGCTTACAGGTTGAACCTACCTGAAGAACTCTGTGGAGTTCACAACGTATTCCATGTGTCGAATCTGAAGAAGTGTCTGTCAGATGAGACCCTCATAGTTCCTCTCAAAGAGCTCATAATCGACGACAAGCTGCGATTCGTTGAGGAACCAGTAGAGATTACGGATCAAGACGTTAAGATTCTCAAGCACACCAGAATACCTCTCGTCCGAGTTCGTTGGAATTCCCGTCGTGGCCCAGAGTATACCTGAGAACGAGAAGACCAAATGAAACTCAAGTATCCTCAGCTGTTTAAGAAAAACGCAACCACTACTGAGGCTGAAGCTGCTGCAGAATTTCGGGACGGAATTCCAAATCAACGGGGGGATGATGTGACACCCCAGGAAAATCAGGAAAACAACGCAACTTAACTAGCTTCCTCAGTAACCACGCGCTAAATTTCGGGACGAAATTCTCTTAACAGGGGGAGAATGTGACAACCCTCAAATTTACATGTAGCCGTACAGTTTATTAATGAAAATTAAAGTGTTTGATGACTGTGCTGAATCATTTAACTGCTTCTGATATCTGTGTTATACTTACATGTACTTGTTAATATACTGATAGTGTACAGAAAGGTCACTAAATAATCCGTTATATTTTCCTATGTGTTGAAAATTAAAAACGTTAAATATATATATATATATATATATATATATATATATATATATATATATATATATATATATATATAGGACGCTTTACGAATTAATTAAGCACTTTAACGGAACAGTGTCAAACCGAACAACCGGACTTTACCCGGAACATAAAAATATTGTCATTAACATTGTTTTGCTTTTTCTGAGCCAGTTAGGGTCCCTGAATACCCTAACACCCGCTATAACGCATGACACATTAGTAACCGGGTTAACCCCTAAACTAACTCAACTTAACTTAACTAATACCTAATGTTTAGTTGAAAACCAACCGGATTAACCCCCCCCCCCCCCAAACCGATTCGGTCACAATGTGACCACCATTGTACTCCACTTGATTATTTTAATCACTTGTGTCTAATATCTAGGATACATAGAATCCTTTGGTTAATAAACTCTAACTTTGCCTATAAGATCAAGACTAAACACCACAAACATTCACTTAACATTTCACCTCACACACACACTCTCTCCTCTCCTTACAAACTCTCGGCCGAACCTTCCTATATCATCCATCCATCTTTCAATCTTGAACATCCAATTCCAAGTTCATACAAGTGCTAAGGATCACGCAGGAGGAGGGTTGGTGCATTCGGAAAGCGAAGGACCTCACTACGACGCTTTTAACCACCCGTTTTGCGACTAGTTTCTTCCCTAGCCTCGAGCTAGTAGTAAGTGCCTCTAAACATCATCTTGATCTTGTTTATGGTGGTTAATAAGTGATTTAATGGCTGAAAATTTGAAACACTAAAGAACATAACATGAAGTCTTGGACAAAAGATGAATAAGTTGGATAAAGAGAAGTTATGTGTGTAAATCATGTAGATCTTGTGTTGTTATGATTCTTGGTTATTGTTTTGCTTTTTCTGAGCCAGTTAGGGTCCCTGAATACCCTAACACCCGCTATAACGCATGACACATTAGTAACCGGGTTAACCCCTAAACTAACTCAACTTAACTTAACTAATACCTAATGTTTAGTTGAAAACCAACCGGATTAACCCCCCCCCCCAAACCGATTCGGTCACAATGTGACCACCATTGTACTCCACTTGATTATTTTAATCACTTGTGTCTAATATCTAGGATACATAGAATCCTTTGGTTAATAAACTCTAACTTTGCCTATAAGATCAAGACTAAACACCACAAACATTCACTTAACATTTCACCTCACACACACACTCTCTCCTCTCCTTACAAACTCTCGGCCGAACCTTCCTATATCATCCATCCATCTTTCAATCTTGAACATCCAATTCCAAGTTCATACAAGTGCTAAGGATCACGCAGGAGGAGGGTTGGTGCATTCGGAAAGCGAAGGACCTCACTACGACGCTTTTAACCACCCGTTTTGCGACTAGTTTCTTCCCTAGCCTCGAGCTAGTAGTAAGTGCCTCTAAACATCATCTTGATCTTGTTTATGGTGGTTAATAAGTGATTTAATGGCTGAAAATTTGAAACACTAAAGAACATAACATGAAGTCTTGGACAAAAGATGAATAAGTTGGATAAAGAGAAGTTATGTGTGTAAATCATGTAGATCTTGTGTTGTTATGATTCTTGGTTGATTATCTGATGTTTTGCTGGTTAATATTGATGTTTGATGTTGTTATAATCACTAAAACATGCTAACGGAATCAATCGAACACGAACTAGGAAGTTAAAGACTGAAAACAGAATCTGCCCAAGTTTTACAGCCAACTTCAGTTGGCTGTAAACAGGTCATAAACTCAACGAAAAACTGATATTTTGAGTCTAAAATGTGATATTAGGAAATACGGTTCTAATGGCACCGGAATCATAATTTTTGGACTTCGTTTACTATTTTTAAAGTGTTAATTTGTAACAGCAACTTAAGCTGAATTTTGACAGCAATAAATGGGTGTCATACTTTCAGTCATAACCTGAGTTTTTGATGAATCGGACCATGAAATTTGTACAGTAGATGACAACCGATGCATATGTAATTACCCCACTGGAATTTCGTAAATCGGACACTCGGTGAATTTTTAATAAATTGTTCGGTGGACTGTGGTCAGAAATACACAAATCTGAGTTCAGTCCGGAACATGAATTTTTATAAAATATTGGTAATTAACCAGACCCTGATATTTTTACACAATAAAATATGGAAAGCTTAAGACATCCTGTAAAAATATGGGAATTTTTGGAATAATTTAACTATTTTATTAAAATGTCCGAAAACAGCCGGTTTTGAATATAAATGCTGAATTGAGATAAGTTGTGACTTGCGTGTCTAAATGTCGAGTATGCTATCCGTGAATGATCTAACATGTTATATATGTTATGTGCATTATCGTATGTTTGATTTTGAGTGGGGAATGGATGGGAAACTTAGAGGGCATAAACTGTTAAAGTGATGCATGTTATATGATAGATACGTTTAGGAACTTTGTGTTCTATTTGAAAGCCACTAAATGACTAACTAGTAAATCATACTAGGACGTGATTGACCGACCTTGACTGTTAGCTATATTGAGAATCTAACCGAGCAAACCGAGGTGAGTTCACACACTTTCTAAGGCATGGGATTCCCGGTGGTTTGGGAGTGGGTTAAAGAATTAAAACGGAATCTACATATCCTACTTAGGTAGGATATGTACGGCCATCCTCCTCGGGTAGGATGCCAGTATTAATCCTGCGTATTCTCTTTGGGAGAACTACGTACGTTCGTCCTCCTTGTGTAGGACAACAACCTTAAACTTACTAGACAAAACTCTATCATAAGTCCCTCATTTTATATCGACTTAATCGCCGAGGCCAATGGCGAGCGGGTCATTAGTTAATAGCGCTATTAGGTTTAACAAACCTCACACCGTGCCAGTAGGACGGGCGTGTACTAATGGACTATGGCAAACCATCAGTGATGATAGACACTGATGTAGGGCACAACTTACTTGCGTAGTAGTCGATACCATACGGTCTAGTAGTTCACATGGGGAAGCCCCCACTAATAATGAAAATGGTTTGGGTAATAAAGAATGAACTGGTTAATCTTACTTTCAACTACGGGGTAACCCCCACGGCAATTACGCCAACGAAAGACAAACCACGTTTTCAGAAACAACTTAAAACTAAACAACTACACGTGAACTCACTCAACTTTGTTGTTGACTCGTTGTTACATGCCTTACAGGTCGTTAAATGCTTGGAGCTTGCACAAGAGGAAGGAGTCGTTGTGGGATACGGACTGTCATGTTCCGTAATAAACACTTAATCCTTATGAACTTATTAAATCTACGTTTTGGATTTTAAACTTATGGACTATGAACTTATATTTTGGTATCACGTATTATGCTTCCGCTGTTTAATTTAAAACTTGGTTAACTGGCTTTTGGTCACCAATTGTATTGTGGTTGGTTTTATTTACTTAAATACGTTGTTCAATATGATTGGTGGCTCGATCCTGGTCACGTCACGCCTCCAAGCGGTGGTACTCCGCATGGTGGATTTTGGGGGTGTGACAGGCTGATAAATTAGATGATGCTTTTTGGGCTTTTCGAACTGCTTATAAAACCACTATAGGCACAACCCCATATAAGCTCGTCTATGGAAAAAGTTGTCATTTGCCAGTAGAAATAGCTCACAGGGCCTACTAGGCAATAAAAAACGTAAACCTAGACTTAGAAACTGCAGGAATAAATTGATTTTGTCAAATGAATGAATTAGACGAATTAAGAAATTACGCATACTCTAACTCCGAAATTTATAAGGAAAGAATGAAAAATTTACACGACAAATGTATTAAGCCTAATGAATTTCGAGTAGGAGACCAAGTTCTGTTGTTTAATTCACGACTTCAATTATTTTCGAGTAAACTAAAATCTAGGTGGTCAGGACCTTTTTCCATCACCCATGTTTTTCCTCACGGTGTAGTAGAAATTAAAGCTCGAAATGGGATTCCATTTAAAGTCAATGGCCAATGGCTAAAACTCTATCAAGGATCCATCGAGGATGAGGAGAAAGAGATCTCGCTTCAAACGGTTAACGAATGAAAAGCACCCACATCATACCTGGTATGTTACGAACAAGTGAGTATACATCGAACCCGGTAAGTCTTCTAACCATGTTTTCGGAAAAATGGGCACTCACACGAGCACAACAACAAAAAAAACTCTGCTCGGCACGGGGCCGTGTCCGCTGGACACGGGGCCATGTAGACGCAACTGTCGGGATAAAACCCTCTTTTCATAACAGTTACCTCATTCCACACGCCCTGTTTTGCCGAAAACGCTCTGGTTCAAGGCGATTTTCCACAGATTTCCAACGTTACCTCCACGTTTAACAACATCAAGGTATGATTCTATCATCATTAGTAGTTAGATTAGTTACTTGCATGTAGTTAAACATCAAAAATTTGGGGAAAAATCTAGGGTTCTTCAAGTTCATCCGGATCGAACCTCAAATTTTTGATATAATCTGTTAGTATTAGTTTAGATTAGTGTAATGGGAAGTAAATACACTTGTATTGTTGATAGATTTGCCCGATTTCTCACCAAAAACCTCAAACCCTTGTTTTTGAACCGAAAAAGATAAAATTGAAGGGGTAAACGGGTTGTTTTGGGAAAAACGGCACTTGGGGTTTCATTTTCGGGGGAAACCGCTCCTACTTGGCTAAAAGTTTTCAGATTTTCGGGATCGGGACGAAAAATGAAGTTTTTGAGTAACAGACGTCTGGATACGGGGTCGTGCCCGCTGAACACGGGGCCGTGTCCAGCCTACTGTTTGCAGTTTCTTTCGAAAATCTCACTGTTTCGTGCTAACTTTTGGTGTATTCTTTCAGATGTCGAAGTTCACAAGGTTTAACGCGAATGAGCTCGACGCTAGGGCAAGATACGAGTTACTTCAAACAAGGCCCGAGGAATACCCCAGACAAGCGTGCACGGACCTTTTAACCTTGGTAAACCAGCTTGACCGATTCAACAACATTGTTACGGGACCACTAAGAGTTGCATTAACCACTCGGCTTCGGTCGGTGCATCAATGCACCATGGAGTTCTATAGTACCTTTACCTTCACTTCAAGGTGTGACCCGTTCGACAATGAAGGGGTTGCATTTCGATGTGGTGGGACGAGATACTCGATCCCTATGGCACAATTCGGGGCGAGAGTGGGACTGTACGCGGAAGAAGAATCGGGGAATGAGGAAAATACCGGGGGGTTACGAGATTTGGATGAAAATGAACGTCAAGCCGCATGGGCCCAAATCGGTGAAGGAATCTACAACCCCAGCAGCACCAAGAGTACTAAGCTGAGGGATCCGCTTTATCGCTACATTCATAGGCTCCTCACTTACTCTCTTAGCCAACGACACGACAGTAGTGGCGTTGTGGGGTTGAAAGATTTGGTAGTCCTTCACTGCATCCACAACCGAAGGGCCCTCAATGTTCCATATCTCCTGCTACGAAACATGCATCTGAACCGTCTTGCTCGTGCACCAACACCTATCTTCTTTGGAGGATGGGTATACCGCCTCTTCAAGCACTTCACGCGCATCCCTAGGTCCTTTGAAAGGAGCCCATGGTCGGGACGAGTTGATTATCACATTTGCCGCGCCATGAACCTACTTTACGAGGCGGAAGACGGATCAGTGAGCTTTCAGAGGATGCAAGGCCATGCATGGAACCCACAGGAGGCCCTAGTTCTTCACGCTCCACCTCCTCATTACCAGTATCAACCCCATGGTGATCCGGGTCAATCCTCCTCACAAGGAGGCGGTTTTCCTAACCTTCAAAGTTTACATGATCTTTTGAAGGAAAACCTCATGTGCACCAGGAACACCTACAACCTTGCCAACAATACATACCACCGGGTCGGAGCTATCGAACGAAACATCAACGATATACAAGACGACATCGGCAGCATCCGGGAGTATATGGCGGGTCATGGAGATGGAGGTGATGACAGCGATGAGGACATGGAGTAGGGGGTTGAAGGAGCAGGAACAGGTTGATGGCGAGCCCACAGGTTAAGGTCCCTTTATCTATCAAAACACTTTGTGGCCTGCGTGCCAAGTGTTGAACAATTTACTTTCCTTAACTTCTTTTATTTTCTGCTTTATTTTTTCTTTTACTCTATGGTTTGAACAATTAACTATGGTAATTTAGGATGTTGGTATTGCTTGGTGTGGTATTTAGTGATGAAACAGGTACAAACCAAGGCTTAGGGTGCTAAGCGTTAGCACTCATGAAGCCAGGATGGGAAACCGGAAGAAGGAACCTATTTTCAGGCTTACAGACAGTCCACACGGGGACGTGTCTAGCCGACACGCCCCCGTGCTCACCTCCCAGACCTACTGTTTGTCTACTTTTCTGCAGAGTTTTTGCCAGACACGGGGCCGTGCCTAGCCAACACGCCCCCGTGTCCACCTTCTGTAAGTTTTTATTACTGGCAGTCGACCACGGGATCGTGTCCAATGGACACGGGGCCGTGTCCAGACCGCCAGTAACATAAATTCTTGCTTTTAACACCATGTTACACATTCAGTCAACCTAAAAATTTGTTTTTGGGACACATTGAGGACAATGTGTAATTTAAGTGTGGGGGGGATGCTAAAACCTTGAATTTTGCAAGTCCTAATAACAAGCCTTACACAAAACTCTATTGGAACCGCTAATCACCCCAAATTTTTTTCAAAAATTTTCATTTTTTTACTTGTCTAAAGTTTAAGTTGGGAATTCTAAGACTAATAAGGTTATATTTTTTCAAATTTACAACCGATAGCGTCGTGATAAAAAGAACCAACATTAGAAAATTATGAAACGGCATGACAAGCTTAGTTAAAATTCGATTATATATATACTTGATCACATAAAAACCCATTCCCACAAAAGTGAGTTTTGAGCCTTTATTGAGCATACAAATATACATCTTTACGCTAAATTCTCATTTTTCGTTTCTTGTGTGAATAGCCGCTTGGTTCTTATGACTCTAGAACTTGCCACGACAATTCATTCCCGGTCCTTACCAACTTAAACCCAAGTAAGTAAATGATGGAGGCATTAGGACTAACCCTTTTTCTTTCAAAACCATTATTTTTATTTTTCTTTTCACCTACCCAAAAACTCCCCCTAGTTAACCCCTTTGAGCCTAAACCTTTTCATTTCTTAACCCAAAACCCTTTTTACCCACCAAAAACCCTTTTTATTTTTACCCTTTATTTTAGTAACAAGCTCGGTTTTCGTGTGACTAAAAAAAATGAGAGAGAATTTTACAATGAAGTTAGAAATAAACAAACAAAGCTCCTAAAACAAAAGCTTGTTTGAAGAAATACTTCATTAAAAATAAAAAGTCACTAAAACAAAATGTTTTACGAAAACCGACGCTTTTTACGCTTTTCGCGACAAATGTATTAAGCCTAATGAATTTCGAGTAGGAGACCAAGTTCTGTTGTTTAATTCACGACTTCGATTATTTTCGAGTAAACTAAAATCTAGGTGGTCAGGACACTCTATGACAAGCCAAAACCTTCTCTTCTACCCGTTCCATTTGGGAGTGTAAGCCACATATTAAAGAGTTTTGCTTGAGGACAAGCAAAAATTCAAGTGTGGGGATATTTGATGTGTGTAAAATGCAACATATAAATTACATCAAATGAGGCATAAAACTAACCCTTTTTAAGTACTAATGTTGGAAAAAGAGTGTTTTTGTCTTCCTTTTGTATTTTCAGGATTAAACGAGCTCAAATTAACAAAAGAAGCAAATAGACAGCTAAATCTAACATAAATACAAGAAAAGGAACATAAGTGGATTGCCCGACCCCTCGACAGCATCCTCCCAAGCAAAACAGAGAAGGCAGAAGACTGAACACGCCCCGTGCTCAGCCAGCACGGGGCCGTGCCCAAGAAGCAGCAGATAAGACAAACCTATAGAAGCTTTTATTGCCCACCACGGGGTCGTGCCCAGTGAACACGGGGGCGTGGCGAAAGTACTGCAGGCGCATTAATTGTAATTACGAATCACAATTAATGAGGAGAGAGATTGTCAGACAGGCACGGGGCCGTGCCCAGCGGACACGGGGCCGTGCCCAGGCTTCTGTTCAGCCTATAAATAGGAGTGCTTGGCTTCATTGCAACTCATCCCTTGGCACACCACCTCTCTCACACTTATAGGATCATTCAGTTGTAATTTTGGGTTGTATGGTGGTTAGGAAACTGTTTGATAATTGTGCATGAACATTAAATAACAAAATGGACCTGTATGCATATGAGTTAGTGGGCCGCACCATATTTAAGATGATGAACACAAGCACATATGGGCCACACGATAATATTAAACCAGCCCACTTGGGCCAAGCTTGTGAGCTGGGCCGCACACGTTGTATCGGACCAGTTGTAAAGTTGTATCAGACCAGTTGTAAAGTTGGATCACACACTTGTCTTGGGCTCGCACAAAAGAAGTATGGGCCGGGGGTAAAAGCGGGCCTCATACCAATGGGCTTACACCCATTTGAGTTGGGGATTGGCCGCACAGATCACGGCAGTCCACAGACCGTGATGGGCTGGTGACGATGGGCCGCAGGTTACCTGAGCCCATTCTGGTTGGGGTACAATTGGGTTAGAATGTAAACATTTTGACTTGTAGTGATGATAATGGTGATACGTTAATAACGGGTATATGTGTAAACGAAACGGTGTGAGATTTAAATATCCACTATGTAATGATATGACGTGTGGATGAACTTGTTAACTTGAGTAATGTATGACATAGCAAACTGCTACAACGTGTAAGATAATGTGTATGATTCATGAACGCAACTTGAATAATGTGTGACAACATACGTGATACAGTGTGAATATGAACTGATGATTGTCGGTAAACAATGATAGGACGTGTTTGATCGACTATTAAACAAGTAATTAATCTTACCGAGCAAAACTAAGGTGAGTTCATCTCTCTTGAGCATGCGTCCCGGTGGTTGGGACAGTCAGTGGGTATCCCGAGGAGGGATAAGTCTTTTGGGTAAAAACGGGAATGTTGGGTTATAAGTCTTTTAAAGGTGACGTTACCCTCGACTAAGTAGTCTGAGTCAGCAGGGATACAGTCCTAAATAGCCGGGTTATAGTATTAATAGTAGTTTAACTTATGAGGGGATCAAAGAGTTTGGACCCCCGCCATCCAATACCTTTGGGTATTGAAGGAGGTCCTACTAAATTTGACCCAGGTCCCTTGCAGGATCTCTAAACGCTGAACAACGGCAAGACTCTTACCAAACCGTTCCCTTAACCCCCGACCAGGTAGCCAACATACCTCCATATAGACCGTGGAGATATGAATGGTGAAAATCTTTTATTTTATATAGACAGTAAAATAATGCCAAGACACCACGGACAAACGATAAGGAAGGATCACCTTCAACATAAGAAACTAGTTATTAAAGTCATTAATACAAAACCAAATAAAAAGTGCGAAAAGATTAAAAATAAAAAGTATTACACTAGACACTTGTCTTCACCAAGTGATGTAAGAGACTTAGGCAAACATGGCCTTGATTGTCAAGAACTCTTACGATCAATCTTGGATCCCGAGACGACTCACACACTCTATGATGGACAATGGATGATGGTGGTGGATGATGGTGTTGTGATGGTGGTGGGTGGTGGGTGAAGTGTGAGAGAGGTGGTGTACCAAGGGATGAGTTGAAATGGCTCCAAGCACTCCTATTTATAGGCTGAACAGAAGCCTGGGCACGGCCCCGTGCCTGTCTGACACTCTCTCTCTTCATTAATTGTAATTTGCAATTACAATAAATGCGCCTGCAGTACTCTGACCACGCCCCCGTGTCCGCTGGGCACGGCCCCGTGGTGGGCAATAGAAGCTTCTATTAGTTTGTCTTTTCTGCTGCTTATTGGGCACGGCCCCGTGCTCGCTGATCACAGGGCGTGTTCAGCCTTCTGTGTCCTTGGTTTTGCTTGGGAAGATGCTGTTGAGGGGTCGTGCATTCCACTTTTGTTCCTTTTCTTGTATTTATGTTAGATTTTGCTGTCTTTTTGCTTCTTTTGTTAATTTGAGCTCATTTAATCCTGAAAATACAAAAGGAAGACAAAAACACACTTTTTCCAACATTACTACTAAAAAAGGGTTAGTTTTATGCCACATTTGGTATAATTTATATGTTGCATTTTGTGCATATCAAATACCCCCACACTTGAATCTTTGCTTGTCCTCAAGCAAAACTCTTTATAATGTGGCTTTATTCACTCCCAAATGGAGTGGGTAGAAGAGAAGGTTTTTGGGCTTGTCATAGAGTGTCGGGATTTCCAAGATTCTTTATTGAGGTTTTATTTTTATTTATTTACAATCCTATTCGTCATGATTTATTAAGAACATTCTTTAAGATAAATTACTTATTTGGGCCTAACATACCTTCTTAAAATCTCATATATATACAAGTTCACATACCTCACGGGAGATCACTCAACACTCGGCCGAAGGTGTATTTTTTTAGTGAATCACTCGAGAGCGGTGATGTGTGTAAAATGCAACATATAAATTACATCAAATGAGGCATAAAACTAACCCTTTTAAGTACTAATGTTGGAAAAAGAGTGTTTTTGTCTTCCTTTTGTATTTTCAGGATTAAACAAGCTCAAATTAACAAAAGAAGCAAAAAGACAGCTAAATCTAACATAAATACAAGAAAAGGAACATAAGTGGATTGCCCGACCCCTCGACAGCATCCTCCCAAGCAAAACAGAGAAGGCAGAAGACTGAACACGCCCCGTGCTCAGCCAGCACGGGGCCGTGCCCAAGAAGCAGCAGATAAGAAAAACCTATAGAAGCTTCTATTGCCCACCACGAGGCCGTGCCCAGTGAACACGGGGGCGTGGCGAAAGTACCGCAGGCGCATTAATTGTAATTACGAATTACAATTAATGAGGAGAGAGATTGTCAGACAGGCACGGGGCCGTGCCCAGTGGACACGGGGCCGTGCCCAGGCTTCTTTTCAGCCTATAAATAGGAGTGCTTGGCTTCATTGCAACTCATCCCTTGGCACACCACCTCTCTCACACTTCATCCACCACCCACCACTATCACAACACCATCATCCACCACCATCATCCATTGTCCATCATAGAGTGTGTGAGTCGTCTCGGGATCCAAGATTGATCGTAAGAGTTCTTGACAATCAAGGCCATGTTTGCCTAAGTCTCTTACATCACTTGGTGAAGACAAGTGTTTAGTATAATACTTTTTATTTTTAATCTTTTGCACTTTTTATTTGGTTTTGTATTAATGACTTTAATAACTAGTTGCTTATGTTGAAGGTGACTTTTCCTTATCCTTTGTCCGTGGTGTCTTGGCATTATTTTACTGTCTACATAAAATAAAAGATTTTCACCATTCATATCTCCACGGTCTATATGGAGGTATGTTGGCTACCTGGTCGGGGGTTAAGGGAACGGTTTGGTAAGGGTCTTGCCCTTGTTCAGCGTTTAGAGGTCCTGCAAGGGACCTGGGTCAAATTTAGTAGGATCTCCTTCAATACCCAAAGGTATTGGATGGCGGGGATCCAAACTCTTTGACCCCCTCATAAGTTAACTACTATTAATACTATAACCCGGCTATTTAGGACTGTATCCCTGCTGACTCAGACTACTTAGTCGAGGGTAACGTCACTTCCAAAAGAGGGGCCTACCATAATTTGCATTAATAACTTAATTCATTATCTTTCAATAATCCGACCCTTTAGGATTGTATCCTTGCTGACTCAAACTACTGGTTTGAGGGTAACGTCGCCTTCAAAAGAGGGGCCTACTACAATAACTAAGATAATCTCTTAAACAAGTGCAGAAGTGCGAAAATAATCAAAGGTTATACTAATACACGAGTCGGATCCAAGTGATTCATCTTGTCTATCTGTTTTTATTTTTATTTTATTTTTCAGCATTTAGTTAGTTTTATTTTCTTAGTTTAAAAATCTTTTTTCTAACATTTTGATTTGATTAGATGTTGAGGATAAACCGGTACTAAAAGCTCTTGTGTCCTTGGACGACCTCGGTATCTTACCAACATTATACTACGTCCACGATGGGTGGACTTGCCCATATGTGTGTTTAGTGTTAGTAAATATCGTGTTTTATAAATTTAAAACTTGGCTAAAAGTGTAAAAAGGGCTTAAAATATACATCTAAAATATAACACACTTCACGCACATCAGCGGTATGGAACTTACTTCTACCATAAGCTTGCCAAGCAATCAATCCTCCTCCTTTTTAACTATATACCTTTGTAAATATCAAGAGGACTTTATGGGTTTTTTGGCTTGGGCTAAAGGTGGGTGGTTGGGTTAGTGGTTAGTAAAAAGGGCGAAAGGCGTAACAAACGTTGGTTTGAAAGACTTTTTATTTTTCCTATTTTTATTTTATTTCGATGGGTTGTTCAAACAAAATATTTGATAAACTTTGTTTTTTAGCTTCATCGAAATTTTTATTTTTATTTTTATTTTTTTTATTATTTTTAGTCATAATAGAACCGAACGTTGTTACTAAAAAAATAAAATAAAAAGGTTTAGGTGGGTAAAAAGGGTTGTTTTGGGTTAAGAAATGAAAAGGTTTAGGCTCAAAGGGGTTAACTAGGGGATTTTGGGTAGGTGGTAAAAAAAAGAAAATAATGGTGTAGAATGAAAAAGGGTTAGTCCTAATGCCTCCATCATTTACTTACTCGGGTTTAAGTTGGTAAGGACCGGGAATGTATTGTTGTGGCAAGTTCTAGAGTCGTATGAACCAAGCGGCTATTCACACAAGAAACGAAAAATGAGCATTTAATGTAAAGATATATATATTTGTATGCTCGTTAAAAGGCTCAAAACTCACTTTTATGGGAAAAGGGTTTTTATGTGATCAAGTATATATAATCGTATTTTAACTAAGTTTGTCATGCCTTTTCATAATTTTCTTATGTTGGTTCTTTTTATCACGACGCTATCGGTTGTAAATTTTAAAAAATATAACCTTATTAAGACTTGAATTCCCAACTTAAACTTAGACAAGTAAAAAAAATGAATTTTTTTTTGAAAAAAATTGGGGTGATTAGCGGTTCCAATAGAGTTTTGTGTAAGGCTTGTTATTAGGACTTGCAAAATTCAAGGTTTTAGCATCCCCCCACACTTAAATTACACATTGTTCTCAATGTGTCCCAAAAGTAAGTTTTTAGGTTGATTGAATGTGTAAAACGGTGTTAAAAGCAAAATTTTATGTTACTGGCAGTCTGGACACGGCCCAGTGTTCAGGTGCCAGTAACGAAAACTTACAGAAGGTGGACACGGGGGCGTGTTGGCTGGGCACGACCCCATGTCTGGCAAAAATCTGCAGAAAAATAAACAAACAACAGGTCTGGGAGGTGGGCACGGGGGCGTGTCGGCTGGACACGACCCCGTGTGGACTGTCTGCATGGCTGAAAAACAGCTTTCTTTTCTCCGGTTGTCCTATCCTGACTTTAGTAGTGCTAATGTTTAGCACTATAAGCCTCATTTGTACCTGTTTCATCCATAAATACCATACCAAGCAATACCAAATATCCTAAATTACCAAGTTAATCATCCAAACCATAAAGTAAAAGAAAAATAAAGCAGAAAATAAAAAGAAGTCAAGGAAAGTAAATTGTCTAACACTCGGCACGCAGGCCGTCAATTGTTTCGATAGAAAAAAGGGACTTTAACCTGTGGGTTTACCAACAACCCGCTCCTATTCCTGCTCCACCCGCCTAGTCCATGGCATCATCACTGTCCTCCTCCTCATCTCCTCCAGGACCCGCCATATACTCCCGGATGCTCCCGATGTCGTCTTGGATATCGGTGATGTTTCTTTCATTGGCTCCGACCCGGTGGTATGTGTTGTTGGCAAGGTTGTAGGTGTTCCTGGTGCACATAAGGTTTTCCTTCAAAAGATCATGTAAACTTTGAAAGTTAGGAAAACCACCTCCTTGTGAGGAGGATTGACCCGGATCACCATGAGGTTGATACTGGTAGTGGGGAGGTGGAGCGTGAAGGACTAGCGCCTCTTGCGGGTTCCATGCATGGCCTTGCATCCTCTGAAAGCTTACTGACCCATCTTCCGCTTCATAGATTAGGTTCATGGGGCGGCAAATGTGTACATCGACACGTCCCGACCATGGGCTCCTTTCAAAAGACCTAGGAATGCGCGTGAAGTGCTTGAAGAGGCGGTACACCCATCCCCCGTAGAAGATAGGGGTTGGTGCATTGGCAAGTCGGTTATGATGCATGTTTCGGAGTAGGAGGAATGGAACGTCGAGGGGTCTTCGGTTGTGTATGCAGTGAAGGACTACCAAATCTCTTAATCCAACAACGCCGCTGCTGTCATGCCTTTGACTAAGAGAGTAAGTGAGGAGCCTATGAATGTAGCGATAAAGCGGATCCCTCAGCTTAGTACTCTTAGTGCTGCTCGGATTGTAGAACCCATCACCAATCTGAGCCCATGCGGCTTGGCATGCGTTTTCGTCCAACTCTCGCATTCCCCGGTGTTTTCCTCATTTCCCGAATCCTCTTCAGAATATAGTCCCACTATCGCCCCAAACTGCGCCATAGAGATCGAGTATCTTGTTCCTCCACATCGAAATGCAACCCCCTCATTGTCAAACGGGTCACACCTTGAGGTGAAGGTGAAAGTACTGTAGAACTCTAAAGTGCATTGATGTACCGATCGAAGTCGAGTGGTTAGGGCAATCCTTAGTGGTCCGGTAACCAGGTTGTTGAACCGGTCAAGTTGATTTACCATGGCTAAGAGGTCCGTGCACGCTTGCCTTGGGTATTCTTCGGGTCTTGTTTGAAGTATCTCATATCTAGCCCTAGCATCGAGCTCATTTGCGTTGAATCTTGTGAACTTCGTCATCTGAAAGAATACACCTAAAGTTAGCACGAAACAATGAGATTTTTGGAAGAAACTGCAAACAGTGAGCTGGACACGGCCCCGTGCTCAGCGGGCACGACCCTGTGTCCAGGCGTCTGTTACTCAAAATCTTCATTTTTCGACCCGTTCCCGAAAATCTGAAAATTTTTGGCCAAGTAGGAGCGGTTTCTCCCGAAAATGAAACCCCAAGTGCCATTTTTCCCAAAACAACCTGTTCACCCCTTCAATTTTATCTTTTTCGGTTCAAAAACAAGGGTTTGAGGTTTTTGTGAGAAATCGGGCAAATCTATCAACAATACAAGTGTATTTACTTCCCATTATACTAATCTAAACTAATGTTAACAGATTATTTCAAAAATTTGAGGTTCGATCTGGATGAACTTCAAGAACCCTAGATTTTTCCCCAAATTTTTGATGTTTTAACTACATGCAAGTAACTAATCTAACTACTAATGATGATAGAATCATACCTTGATGTTGTTAGATCTAGAGGAAACGTCGAAATTCTGCGAAAAATCGCCTCGGACCAGAGCTTTTTCGGGGAAACGGGGCGTGTGGAATGATGTAACTTTTGTGAAAAGAGGGTTTTATCCCGACAGTTGCGCAGACACAGCCCCGTGCCGAGCAAAGTTTAAATTTTTTTTAAGGAAGTGCTCGTGTGAATGCCCTGTTTTCCTAGAAACTTGGTTAGAAGACTTACCGGTTTCGAAGTATACTCACTTGTTCGTAACATACCAGGTATGATGTGGATTGCTTTTTATTCGATGACCGTTTGAAGCGGGATCTCTTCTTCCTCATCCTCAATGGATCCTCGATAGAACTTTAGCCGTTGGCCATTGGCCATTGACTTTGAATGGAATTCCATTTCGAGATTTAATTTCAACTTCACCGTGAGGAAAAATATGGGTGATGGAAAAAGGTCCTGACCACCTAGATTTTAGTTTACCCGGAAATAATCGAAGTCGTGAATTAAACAATAGAACTTGGTCTCCTACTCGAAATTCATTAGGCTTAATGTATTTGTCATGTAAATTTTTCATTCTTTCCTTATAAATTTCCGAGTTAGAGTATGCATAATTCCTTAGTTCGTCTAATTCATTTATTTGACAAAATCGATTTTTACCTGCAATTTCTAATCTAGATTTACACTTTTTATTGCCCAGTAGGCTTTGTGAGCTATTTCTACTGGCAAATGACAACTTTTTCCATAGACGAGCTTATACGGGGTTGTGCCTATAGTGGTTTTATAAGCAGTACGAAATGCCCATAAAGCATCATCTAATTTATCAGCCCATTCCTTTTTATTTAAACCTACGGTTTTTTCAAGTATTCGTTTTAAACCTCTGTTAGTCACTTCGGCTTGTCCATTTGTTTGAGGGTGATATGCTGTTGAGACCCGGTGATAGACCCCATATCTTGTTAAGATTTTTTCGAGTTGGTGATTGCAAAAATGGGTATCTCTATCACTTATTAATGCTTTAGGTGTTCCGAAACGAGAGAATAATTTATTCAGAAATCTTACCACTACTCTTCCATCGTTTGTTGGAAGTGCTTCGGCCTCGGTCCATTTAGACAAGTAATCAACTGCCACAAGTATATATTTGTTTCCTTTTGACGGTGGGAAGGGTCCCATGAAATCGAGTCCCCACACATCAAAAATTTCACCAACGAGAAAGCCATTTTGAGGCATTTCGTTTTTGGAAGAAATATTACCTGATCTTTGGCAAGCATCACATGTCTTTACAAGATTTTGCGCATCTTTGTAAATGGTCGGCCAATAAAATCCTGAATCAAATACCTTTCGTGCGGTACTAGCGGCACCATGATGTCCCCCATATGGACCTTCATGACAATGGCAGAGAATTCTTCGTGCTTCGCTACCATGTACGCACCTTCGGATGAGTTGGTTAGCACACATTTTGAAAAGATAAGGGTCTTCCCAAAAGTAATGCTTTACATCAGCAAAGAACTTCTTTCTTTGGTGATGTGGCCATCCTTTGGTGACTATGCCGCTAGCTAAGTAGTTAGCGTAATCGGCATACCATGGTTCTTGTCTACTTTCCACCATTTCCAGGGATTCTGTTGGAAATTTTTCGTTGATTTGCTCATCCCTGGTTGCCTCCAAAGCTGGGTCTTCCAGGCGTGAAAGATGATCTGCCGCAGTGTTTTCTGCTCCTCTTTTGTCTTTGATTTCAATATCAAATTCTTGTAGGAGTAGAATCCACCTGATCAAACGTGGTTTTGCATCTTGTTTCTTGAAGAGGTATCGGATAGCTGCATGATCTGTATAGACTACGGTTTTAGAAAGAACAAGGTAAGAACGAAATTTATTAAAAGCAAATACCACAGCTAGTAATTCTTTTTCAGTGGTTGTGTAATTTTCTTGTGCATCATTAAGTGTTTTACTAGCATAATAAATTGGGTGGAAATGCTTTTCTTTTCTTTGTCCCAAGACTGCTCCAACAGCAAAGTCACTTGCATCACACATAATTTCGAAAGGTAATTTCCAATCGGGCGCTATCATGATAGGTGCATTCACTAGCATTTCCTTGAGGGTTAGAAATTCTTGATTGCAATCCTTGTCAAAGATGAAAGGCGCATCTTTTTCAAGTAATTTTGTTAGAGGTCTTGAAATTTTTGAAAAGTCTTTGATAAACTTTCTATAAAATCCGGCATGCCTTAGGAAACTTCTGATTGCTCTAACGGAGGAGGGTGGAGGTAATCGAGAAATAGTGTCTACTTTTGCTCGATCAACTTCCATTCCTTCGCTCGAGATCTTGTGACCGAGTACTATTCCCTTTGTTACCATGAAATGGCATTTTTCCCAGTTAAGGGCGAGGTTAGTTTCCTCACATCGGGATAGCATTCGTTCGAGGTTATCGAGGCATTGGTCGTATGAATCTCCGAAGATAGAAAAGTCGTCCATGAAGACTTCCATTGTCTTTTCTATCATGTCATGGAAAATGGCCACCATGCAACGTTGGAATGTTGCAGGGACATTACATAGACCGAATGGCATGCGACGATAAGCAAAAGTTCCATAGGGGCATGTGAAAGTTGTCTTTTCTTGGTCTTCAGGTGCTATTGGAATTTGAAAGTAACCTGAAAAACCATCCAAGAAACAGTAAAATTTATGACCGGATAGTCGTTCTAACATTTGATCAATGAAGGGCAAAGGAAAGTGATCCTTCCTCGTTGCTTCATTTAATCGTCTGTAATATATACATACTCTCCATCCTGTGACGGTTCTCGTTGGTATTAATTCATTATTTTCATTAGTTATTACCGTCATACCTCCCTTCTTTGGGACTACTTGGACTGGACTTACCCATGGACTATCGGAGATAGGATAAATAAGTCCGGCGTCAAGCAGTTTGATGACCTCGTTTTTAACCACTTCTTGGACATTGGGATTTACTCTACGTTGTGGTTGTATTACTGTTTTGTAGTCATCGTTCATTAAAATTTTGTGCGTGCACATGGAAGGACTTATTCCTTTAATATCTACAAGCTTCCAAGCGATCGCATTTTTGTGTTTTCTCAGAAGGTTAATTAATTTTTCTTTTTCTACACTACTTAATTTAGACGAAATAATTACAGGTAATTTACCATCTTTACCTAGAAAAGCATATTCCAAACCTTTCGGAAGTTCTTTGAGCTCAATGGCTGGGTCTTTAGGAGACTCCTTATTTTGTAGCTCATCTAGATCAAGAACTTTAAAGGTTTGTTCTATGGCAACCTCTTCTTCAACAAAGTGGTAAACTTTTTCACTTGTATCGGGTGGCTCATCTTCATCTTCAATTAGGGGGTCATTATTGCCAAAAGGATATTTCATTGAACGCTCAAGATCTATGCTCCTTTTGAATGCCCCTAATTGAAGAGGTAGATTATTAAACTTCCGGCTTTTCAAAGCTTCATGAGTTTTTACAAAAGGTCTTCCCAACACTAGAGGAGCGTTATCGAGGATGACAAAGTCGGTTGGAATTATCATTTGATTTGTTTGAACCAAAACATCCTCAACCACACCGATTGATTCTATTACTTTCCGATTAGATAGAAAAATGGGTATTTGAAGTGGAGCAAAATCACTAATACTTAATTTTTCGAAAATGTAATTAGGCATTATGTTAACACAAAGATCTTTATCAATGGTGACATTGGTAATAAATGAATTTTGAAAAAAACATGGAACCGGTGTAATGTTTATTTCAAACGGGTCTTCTTTTATTAGCGAGGTTTGATCATTAGTTAACTTAACACTTACCATTTCTTCAATTTTAGTGTTAGTGTTTAACTCTTTTAAAAACTTAGCATGAGTTGGTACTAAACAATGATTTTCGAAAGAAGGTGACAAGAGATTAATTTCTTCAAAATTAGACTCTTCTTGAATTTTAACGTTATCGTCCTCACCTTTTTCGTTGTTTAACTCATGAGTCGGGTTTTCACTTATTTGTTCTTCCATTTTTAACTCTTCCACTATCGTTTTTTTATTTAATTCTTCTCTTGCGCGGGACTCCTCTTCCCTTGCGCGAGATTCTTTTATGTAACGTTCGATAGTTTTAAGTTTTTCTACTATCCTCTCGGCTATGTTGGTGATAGAGTAAGGATCGGGATCCTCAAAGCTTGAATCCGGTTGTTCGATCCTTGGTTCCTCATAGTACCCATATGAAGTAGATGGTTCACACTATTGTCCTTCATTGTAAGCATATGATGGATAAGGGTCGAAATTTTGTTCTTCATAGTACTCATATGAGGTGGGTTGTTCACGCCATGGTTCCTCATAATAAGTGTATGACGGTGGTGGTTCATATCTTGACTCCTCAAAGTATGAGTATGAAGGCTCATACCTTGGTTCATCAAAGTATGAGTATGAGGGAGGAGGTTCATACCTTTGGTCTTCATAGGATGTGTATGAAGTCGATGGCTCGTACCTGGGCTCCTCATAATGGTTGTATGAAGTGGATGGTTGAAATAAGTTACAATATTGTATCGAGTGCGGGTTACCACAATTAGTGCAATATTCTCTCATATAATCATCCTCCTCATAGGTGTAGTTGTAGCCTCTTGAGTATTGATCCATAAGAATCACTCAACAGACCACAACTGAGTCTCGGGACCAGAAAACAAAAAATAAAGACGGAAACAGAGGCTGGACACGGCCCCGTGTTTAGGATCTGTATCTGGGCGTTTTTAATTAAAGTTATTGGTCTTGTTGAGCACGGGGGCGTGTTCAGTGAGCACGGCCCCGTGTTCAGACTCTGTATCTGGGTATCTAACTAAAAATATGCAGCACGGCCCCGTGTTCAGTGAACACGGCCCCGTGTTCAGGCTACTGTAAATGCAAACTAAACTAAAATGCAGAAAATGTGTGCGCGTTTTAAAAAGGTTTTGAAAAACTGATTAGGCCGTCGATTTTAAGCTTTCTTAAAATCCTTGTGTCCCCGGCAACGGCGCCAAAAACTTGATGTGTGCGAGGTGTTATATATATTAGGTATATATTTTAAGCCCTTTTTACACTTTTTAGCCAAGTTTTAAATTTATAAAACACGATATTTACTAACACTAAACACACATATGGGCAAGTGCACCCATCGTGGACGTAGTATAGTGTTGGTAAGATACCGAGGTCGTCCAAGGACACAAGAGCTTTTAGTACCAGTTTATCCTCAACGTCTAATCAAAACAAAATGTTAGAAAAGATTTTAAAACTAAGAAAATAAAACTAACTAAAATGCTGAAAAATAAAAAATAAAAATAAAAACAGATAGACAAGATGAATCACTTGGATCCGACTCGTGTATAGTGTAACCTTTGATTATTTTCGCACTTTTGCACTTTTTAAGAGATTATCTTAGTTATTGTAGTAGGCCCCTCTTTTGAAGGTGACGTTACCCTCAACCCAGTAGTTTGAGTCAGCAAGGATACAATCCTAAAGGGTCGGATTATTGAAAGATAATTAATTAAGTTATTAATGCAAATTATGGTAGGCCCCTCTTTTGAAGGTGACGTTACCCTCGACTAAGTAGTCTGAGTCAGCAGGGATACAGTCCTAAATAGCCGGGTTATAGTATTAATAGTAGTTTAACTTATGAGGGGATCAAAGAGTTTGGACCCCCGCCATCCAATACCTTTGGGTATTGAAGGAGGTCCTACTAAATTTGACCCAGGTCCCTTGCAGGATCTCTAAACGCTGAACAATGGCAAGACTCTTACCAAACCGTTCCCTTAACCCCCGACCAGGTAGCCAACATACCTCCATATAGACCGTGGAGATATGAATGGTGAAAATCTTTTATTTTATATAGACAGTAAAATAATGCCAAGACACCACGGACAAACGATAAGGAATGATCACCTTCAACATAAGAAACTAGTTATTAAAGTCATTAATACAAAACCAAATAAAAAGTGCGAAAAGATTAAAAATAAAAAGTATTACACTAGACACTTGTCTTCACCAAGTGATGTAAGAGACTTAGGCAAACATGGCCTTGATTGTCAAGAACTCTTACGATCAATCTTGGATCCCGAGACAACTCACACACTCTATGATGGACAATGGATGATGGTGGTGGATGATGGTGTTGTGATAGTGGTAGGTGGTGGGTGAAGTGTGAGATAGGTGGTGTGCTAAGGGATGAGTTGAAATGGCTCCAAGCACTCCTATTTATAGGCTGAAAAGAAGCCTGGGCACGGCCCCGTGCCCGCTGGGCACGGCCCCGTGCCTGTCTGACACTCTCTCTCTTCATTAATTGTAATTCGCAATTACAATAAATGCGCCTGCAGTACTCTGACCACGCCCCCGTGTCCGCTGGGCACGGCCCCGTGGTGGGCAATAGAAGTTTCTATTAGTTTGTCTTTTATGCTGCTTCTTGGGCACGGCCCCGTGCTCGCTGAGCACGGGGCGTGTTCAGCTTTCTGTGTCCTTGGTTTTGCTTGGGAAGATGCTGTTGAGGGGTCGTGCATTCCACTTTTGTTCCTTTTCTTGTATTTATGTTAGATTTTGCTGTCTTTTTTGCTTCTTTTGTTAATTTGAGCTCATTATATCTTGAAAATACAAAAGGAAGACAAAAACAGACTTTTTCCAACATTAGTACTAAAAAAGGGTTAGTTTTATGCCACATTTGATATAATTTATATGTTGCATTTTGCGCATATCATTTTGACATTAGGGATCGATGATTTTGACATCAAATTTAACATCAGAAGATGAACAAATACAGATTAAGTAAAATACTGATAAAGTATATGAAATGAACGTCAGAGCAAAGAGATTACCATCGATTATAATGTATTGAATTCTGGTGAATGAAGATTGAAGAAGATGATATTGTCGCCGATGACGATAGAGAGAGAGATAGATGAGATTTGGGGTTAATTAGGGATTCTTATGAGAGAAGCTACTGAATCGGGTATAATTGAATGAGAGAGAGAGAGATTAAGAAACGTACAAATGAAGCTTGCCCAATCCTTGATTTTTACCTATGCCACATGTATGCTTAGGATTTGGCATCAACCATAGGGTGACATGTGTCCCCCAGTGGTTTTGTTTATTATAGATATAGATTAGTTTCTTTTTTTTTAGAAAGATGGTTCGGTTAGTTAGTAGTTATAGACGTGACCGATGTGGGTTAATTTAAACTCAATCCATTAGTTTTTTAAGCAAATAAATTTAGTAAGAAACCAGTTGGGGACTGGTGAATAAGTGGGTACAATTAGCATGTAAATACAAAGTTAATTATAACGTGTAAAATTATTTTGGTTATCAAAACACACCATATGAAGATACATGAGCCTGGAACCCTTGCGGGCTCGAGGAAAACCCAAGCTCAACCTACATCTCGTCTAGTTGACAAAGACAAACGACTAGCGGGGTCCACCCACCTCATGAGATACACTAGGAAAGAGGATACCAATAGGTCATCACGAAAGCGACGTCTGGACAACGATGTTCCGCGGATCACCGTCTTCTTAATCTCCACTAGCGGTTATCGCAAGAGGAACCAAATGGACAGTCGATAGCAATGTCTAGCCAATACATTTTGCGGATTCCTGCTCCACTTAATCTCCACTAGCGACTATCACAGAAGTGACCACAAGGACAGCCCGATAGAGACGTCAAGAAAATGACGTTCCGAGAATACACACTATCCTCTGTCACCACTAACGATCAGCATGTAGGGGACCAAACAGATATTCTGAAAGTGACGTCTCACCAAATAACTTCTCACTATCCTGACTGTAAATACCACATCCTCATTCAAGTGAAATCATTATACTCTCACTCCTACTTACACACTCTCACATTGGAGGGTGGTTACGAAAAGAATTCCCTGCCTCTCCTTCTCGTGACGAGCCTGACGATGTTTAGTTTTGCAGATTAAATCATCGTTGAGGATTCCTGACGATCAGATGACTCCAACATGTCGAACCTACTTAGACGACCCGTTTGATCTAATGTTTCTTCAGATGACAATAACCGAATTATAAATAAGTTTATGAAAAGATCACAACCGAATATTTTGGTTTAATTATTCAATTAACTAATTAATTGTTTTATAATTAACATTATATTGATCTAAACCTTTTATAGTATAAATTAATTTTAACTTGATACACTTTAATAAATTATGAGTCTCATGACCAGGGGCGGATAGGTTATGGGTGGGCGGACGTGGTGCATCCTTTAAAAAAATAATGTTATTTTCTGTTGAAAATCCCAACCGCACCCTTTAAAAATTTTCAACTGCTCTCCTTAGAAAAAAATAATATGAATTTATATAAAAAAACTGTAAACACTGATTTTTATTAATGTATAAGTATATAAGACAATTTATATAATTACTCCTTAACCACTTATTTACTTAACCCAATCAAACTATCAAAGCCCAATCTACAATCCATTTTTATTAACTAAAGCCCAAACCCAACCCGAAGAAATTTGAACTAAATAAAATAACCAACTCATCTAACCATTCCAATTCCATTCTCCCAATCTCCCTCCCCTTAAATCCCCAACGACGCACTGTGCTCGACTGGACCCATTTTTTGCCAAAAAAAAACCAAAATTCCGGCGGGAACCGATCAATATTTTGCCGGAATTCTCATATAGAACGGGTATGGCTTCTTTATTGATTTTTTTGTTGTTTTATGTGATGATTAAGGGAAATCTAGATGTATAAAGGTTTGATATTTTTATGTTTTTTTAATGTTTTTTATTTTTTGTTGTTGTTCTATACTTCTAGTTAATGATTTTGTTGTTTATTTAATGCTTTGTTTGTTTAAATATGATTAGTTACAAGTAATCAATATTTAAACTAGGGCTTGGAAGTTTGAAACTTAAAATTGAAAATTATAGACTATAGTTGATGATTGTTTATTTACTTAAGTGTTTAGCGTTGTTTTATGGACTTATAGAGCGATTTATATGTGATAGGAACCATGAGTAGTGATTTATACATTATAATAAATCAAAACAATCTTATGTCATGTGGCATAAACTTAAGCCTATTAATGTTACTATAAATATTGTTACATTAGGGAACAACTATCTAGACTCTCCTCTTTTGCTATGATCCAAACTCTGTTTGGCCATACAAATGTTTCGACTTCTTCATCAGACATTTAGTTTCAACAGACTTTAGCATTCAACAGATGTTGTTTCTTGTTGAATAATGGTTCCAAGGCTTGATCGGATGTTTGCTTTGTCTTCAACAAATGTTCTGACTAGGTGTTCAAGATTCATAATCTTTGGGGAGAATCCAGTTCAAACTCTTCTTTATTTTTTGATCAGATGATCGTGTTTTGGCTTTTGAATATCATCTGTTCTTTTGTATGTCCAACATTTTGTAAGGTACATTTTGACTCGAATGCCTTTTGACCCGTTACGTGGTATTAACTATTTAAATGATTATTCATATATACATGGCATTAACGGTATAATGGATTCGGTACCAACTAGAACAAGAAGGAATAAGAGAAGTAATGTACAATATATATTCTGCAACACTTTTTGGTTCTCTACATGTACACGTCTCTCACCGTAATGTGCTAGGGACAATTGCAATTATGGCGTGGAAGGTCGTATAAAGGTGTGTTTACAAGGATTTCTCGCTCTTTATGCTTCGTATAGAACTACTATTATCTCATGTTTATTATGTTGTCAGCTGAAAATTTTAAAAAATTAATTTGATACCTTCGGATAAAAAGATTCCTTTTGCGTTTCGAATGAGCCAATTTCCATTAGCTATATGACAATCAACAAAAGCCAAGGATAATCAATATCTATTGTTGGTTTGTACTTGAAACAACCCATTTTCCTCATGGTCAGTTGTACATCGCTTTATCAAGAGTAAAAACCAGAGATGGAGTCATTTCTTTTAATTCTGTGTAATTTAAGTAATTGAACGTTTCTTTCATTAAAAAATATGTCAACAGTGTTAAATAATATATTTTATTGTGAGGTCACACGTGCAACACACGGTAACTTAAACTAGTGTTACATAGAGAAAAACTTGCTTCGAAAGGTATCTCTAGATGATGTTTTGGATAGATTAAAAAAAAAAGAAAACTCGTAAGGCCCAATTTTTAAATATATTTGACAATTTGACGAGCTTTTGATAAATATTTAAACTTTAGTTTGATTTTTTTTTATTTACATGACCCAACCTGACCCAATAACCCGCTATGAAACAAAATTCTTTTTTTTTTTATATAGATAGGGAACTAAAATCTTTAAAAGCATTTCGTACTTTTGACTCAGCCACTACTCATGACTGGTTTGTTTCTTTCTATTTTTACCGAAAACCATACATAACTAAAGCCAAGGATAATCAATATCTAGTGTTGGTTTGTACTTGAAACAACCCGTTTTCCTCATTGTCAGTTGTACATCGCTTTATCAAGAGTAATAACCAGAGATGTAGTTATTTCTTTCAATTCTATGTAATTTAAGTAATTGAACGTTTCTTTCATTAAAAAATATGTCAACAGTGTTAAATAATATATTTTATTGTGAGGTCACACGTGCAACACACGGTAACTTAAACTAGTGTTACATAGAGAAAAACTTGCTTCGAAAGGTATCTCTAGATGATGTTTTGGATAGATTAAAAAAAAAAAAGAAAACTCGTAAGGCCCAATTTTAAATATATTTGACAATTTGACGAGCTTTTGAGAAATATTTAAATTTTAGTTTGATGTTTTTTTTTATTTACATGACCTAACCTGACCCAATAACCCGCTATGAACCAAAATTCTTTTTTTATATAGATAGGGACCTAAAATCTTTAAAAGTATTCCGTACTTCTGGCTCTGCCACTACTCATGACTGGTTTGTTTCTTTCTATTTTTACCGAAAACCATACATAACTAAAGCCAAGGATAATCAATATCTAGTGTTGGTTTGTACTTGAAACAACTCGTTTTCCTCATGGTCAGTTGTACATCGCTTTATCAAGAGTAAAAACCAGAGATTGAGTCATTTCTTTCAATTATATGTAATTTAAGTAATTGAATGTTTCTTTCATTAAATAATTATGTCAACAGTGTTAAATAATATATTTTATTGTGAGGTTACACGTGCAACACACGGTAACTTAAACTAGTGTTACATGGAGAAAAACTTGCTTTGAAAGGTATCTCTAGATGATGTTTTGGATAGATTAAAAAAAAAAAAACTCGTAAGGCCCAATTTTAAATATATTTGACAATTTGACGATCTTTTGATAAATATTTAAATTTTAGTTTGATTTTTTTTGTTTTATATGACCCAACCTGACCCAATAACCCGATATGAACCAAAATTCTTTTTTATATAGATAGGGACCTAAAATCTTTAAAAGTATTCCGTACTTCTGGCTCTGCCACTACTCATGACTGGTTTGTTTCTTTCTATTTTTACCGAAAACCTTACATAACTAAAGCCAAGGATAATCAATATCTAGTGTTGGTTTGTACTTGAAACAACCCGTTTTCCTCATTGTCAGTTGTACATCGCTTTATCAAGAGTAAAAACCAGAGATGGAGTCATTTCTTTCAATTCTATGTAATTCAAGTAATTGAATGTTTCTTTCGTTAAAAAATTATGTCAACAGTGTTAAATAATATATTTTATTGTGAGGTCACACGTGCAACACACGGTAACTTAAACTAGTGTTACATAGAGAAAAACTTGCTTCGAAAGGTGTCTCTAGATGATGTTTTGGATAGATTTAAAAAAAAAAAAAAAACTCGTAAGGCCCAATTTTAAATATATTTGACAATTTGACGAGCTTTTGATAAATATTTAAATTTTAGTTTGATATTTTTTTGGTTTTACATGACCCAATAACCCGCTATGAATCAAAATTCCTTTTTTATATAGATAAGACCTAAAATCTTTAAAAGTATTCCGGCTATATCACTATTCATTACTGGTTTGTTTCTTTCTATTTTTACCGAAAACCGTACATAACTAAATATTTCATCACAAAAATCATTGGGTTTGGTTTTACAAAGTATGAAATTATTGATAGCTTTGGCCCAGATGTCATTTTTAGACAATAGCTCTTTAGGTCTTTAGGCCCAAACAGTAAAAATATAGTATATGTTTAATGGATTATTCTATTCGAAAACTCTGTCTTCACAAGAGTACTTATATAATAAGTTAATAACAATAAAAAACACAAATATGAGTGATGAAGCCGATTTTTTTTTTTCTGAATTGAATATCCAACAAGTTTTTACACAAATCGACTTGTATCCTCGTTCTAGTTAAAATCCCTAAAACATCGGTTTATAATTCGAAAAAAGAACTTAACTCTGTTAAACGATTTTTGACGGCGGATTATTATCGGCTAAAAGTGGATCAGTTCGGACTATTATCGACAAATAAATTCATTTTGCCAAAAATAAAACTGTTATCCAAGTTGGTAGTAGTTAATGGGACAAAACTTTAATTCTTATTAATTTAATTACCAAGGGAGGGGTCTGGGTTGAAGTTTATCCAAGTTAATTCCAATTCCAATTTAATTTAATCCTTGCAGCCAAACACATCCCAAGCTTTTGTTATTATTTTGATTTTTAGAGCCGAGTTATGACGCAAATAGCATAACCAATTAATATATTATTTTAATTAATTTTGCAAATTTATTTTATCAATTGTAATGGTGCGCTATATGTTCTGAATTCAACCGTCATGCGTTGCGCATGGGTGATTACGAACCTAGTTTAATTTAATCCTCCTAGCCAAACACACCCCAAGCTTCGCACCTCAACATAAGCAAGTGCAAGAGACAAAAGAAAAACCCTAATCGTAAACCCTAGCTAGTTCCGTCTGCGATGTCGGCAAGAGAAGATAGCGACTCCGACGCCCCGGAGGAGTTCACCGCCGAACAGGTTCACTTCTCTAATCTACTCTACTCAATCGTAAACACTTTGTTATTTTCCTTTCAATTAATTTGTTTGTTTGATACACAGGCAATACAAAAAGATGAAGAAATAACAACCATTCAGAAACAAAATAAAGCCAGGTATCATTCATTTCCTTACTTTACACCCAAATTCATATGTTTATCAACTCTAGTAGTTAGTTTCTTATTCATAAAATAAGTTTCTAGTTTGTATTGCAAAGTTTGTTACTAGGAATTTGATTACGTTTGTGAATTTAAACTTATAAATTAATACATCTGTTTACTTGAACTCGATATGTGGAGGAGCAGTAGTAAGTTGCCACAGTTTTGTGTGAACCATTGGTTTGAACTTTGAACAGTAGAACTTCAATGCTAGCAAACGTTACAACTGTGGAAGTTACGGATTGGTCCTGCAACTTTGTGTCATAAACTTGCACAAGATTAAATTGGTGATTGGTTCAGGGCATAGTTATTAAAGGCGTTAGGTGTACACGCCTCACTTGGGGCCTAGGCGCAAGGCGCAAAAAAAGCGTACAACAAAAAAAACTAAAAATATTTTTATATAATAGAAATTTAATACTGTTCTTCAAATAAAATAAACTAAAGCTATTATGTAACATTTAATTTCGTCTATTTAGTACCAAAAGCTATAAAATGCTAGTTTATTAGTGTAGAAAAGTAGTTTCGTTAGATAAAAGTAGAAATCTAGCTAGAATCTTGCCAGAATTTAGAGAATTTGGCGGAAAACTCTCAAGAATCTAGGAATCTCGTTGGAATCTGCGCATGAACCATCACATGGAGAATCAAAGCACAACTGCCTTGACTTAAGGCGCAATTGCCTCGCCTCGCTAGGAAATTGGGCCTAGGTGCAAGAGGCGATGGCTTTTAATAACTATGCTGTAATTAACCTATAGTTAATTTTTTATTTACCCATCAAGCTTTCCTTAACTTTAATTAGAGATAATATTTGACCATCAACAACACAATCATGATGATTTTTAATATGTATTAACTACCAAGCATCAACAATGTAAGAAGAATACCAATATTGTTGCGTGTTTGTTTGTTTCTAAGCCATATTGCTTCAGTTCTACTTTAACAAAGTTGTTCATTCAGGATTGCCCGTGAAGTAAAAGAACGTCGCAGAAAATGGGCCGAAAAGTTAACGCCACGTCAACCTCGTCCGAACAAAAACGTCCCAGATGAAGAAGAGGAAACGGAAACACCATCAAATAAAGGAATGCTCCCAGATGACATTGTCAAATTGCTTGCAGCCAATGAAAAGTATTCACTCTTGACAATCTCACAACTTCCACTTCTGTTTTTTATTTAATTAAAACACGCTAAAGTGTATTTTATTCTACAGGAAAGTTTTCTCCTCAGAATCGGAAGATGAAAAATCCGAGAAAAAACCAAGAAAGAAGAAATCCAAACGCTCAGGGTATTTTTTTTAAACGATTAAATGTATGATTTGTGCTGATAAAATGACTGTTTTTTCGTAACTGTTTCACAGGATGGAGCCGGTTATTCTGAAGGAGTTACCTCCGCCTCCATGCTTACAAAACTCGTTGGAGTTTTTAAAGAAACGGAAAATGCAGGTTCCAAGATCATCTGCAGTTCTGGACAACTCGAGCCAAGCATTGCGGTTTCTTTCTTCGTCCGGTTTGTTAAAATGAAAATCGCGTTAAAGAGATTTTTTAAGGTATTGCCGAAACTAAGAGTGTAATATTTTTGAGCATCCAATGATTGTTTCCGTTTTTGTCTTTATAGCATTGCTTTCATTCTTATCTTTTGGCTTACTTATTTTCTGATGAGCCCGTTAACCGTGAAACCCATGACTGCTGGTTGAAGTTAAAGACTTAAGGTAGTGCTAATTGAGTCGAATGGAATCTGGAGTTGTTTGGGTTCTAGGTTTGGTTAAACTCGACATAATCCATATTATTGCAAACCTGACCGAAGAAAATACAACTCAATTCAAATGATTAACTGACCTGTTGTGCATTTGGTCGTTCTAACTACTACTTTTCATTATTAAGACTATGGATGTAAAGGAACCAAACAAACATAAACTGGGATCCGTTTGTGTCTGTTTAATCTTAGCCGAACGAATACACAAACAAGAATGCATAAATCTATGTACTTTGTGTTCATTTTTTTTAGTATTCATTTATGTTTGTTAATTTTCTAAACAGAACATGATTAAACGCAATCGGTGACCGGTTAAAAGTATAAATATTATTATGTTTGTTAATTTTCTAAACAGAACGTAATTAAACGCAATTGGTGACCGGTTAAAAGTATAAATATTATTAGATACTTTCATGTGGTTATGTTAAAATATCAGCTAATACCATCTGTTTCTTGTTAGGGAAGCTATGTTTTTTTTTTTCATTTCAGTTCATGGCATAACACTTAAATTTTTACCATTAACAAGGCTATTTATCCCATTTCTCATAAGGACTAAGAGACAATTTATGTGACTTACTCTAAACTGTATATTACCAAAAAATAAAGTAAATTAAAAGGCAAACCCCTCCCCCCATCTGCTCTCTTGCAGACCATAGACGCCATACCCCCTTTGGTCTCTTGCTGGTTTTTGACAGACGCAATTCTAGCGTGCCGGTTTGGAACAACCACAATCACTGTCCGGCTACATACCTTATATTCTCAAATCTGCTTTCCGTCAAGATTACCCAGTTACATACCTCTTTCAAGTGTATATCACAATGCGAATAACCTTTGAACTCAAAGAACCTTTACGTGAAACCGAATTCAACAACAGGGTATAGTCGATTGAACCACCAACAAAATCGATTGACCCTTCGCCTGTAAAATCGATTAAATCAATAGGCTAATAGTTCTAAAATCTGAAACTGATTGATGGGCAGATGGTTAAAATCTGAAATAGACTAATGGTTTGAGGGCTCTCAAAATGAGTTGGACTCATTTTATTAGTCATTGTAACAAATGTATATAAATGATATATACGAACAACATAAATGAACCTGGCAAACAAACACATGTGTTCATGTTTGTTTATAAATAAAAATAAATAAATAAACGAGTGAATTGCAAGTTTTGTCCTTTATCTTTAGGCCATTTTGCAAGTTTTGTCCTTTATGTTTAAATTTGACGAGTTTTGTTCTTTATGTTTGAAAATCAAGCACGTTTTACCCTTTGGGGCAAAACGTGCTTGATTTTTAAGGACAAAACTTGCTTGATTTTTTAAACATAAAGGACAAAACGTGCTTGATTTTTAAACATAAAGGACAAAACGTGCTTGATTTTTAAGGCCCAAAGGGTAAAACGTGCTTGATTTTTAAACATAAAGGACAAAACTCGTCAAATTTAAACATAAAGGACAAAACTTGCAAAATGGTCTAAAGATAAAGGACAAAACTTGCAATTCACTCATAAATAAACATTATTCATGTTTAGACGTTTAAATGATATATACAAGCAAACAACCTGTTTGAACGATTTAAAATAATCTTCATGCTCATACATTCAGCCTTCAATTTTTGGGTTTGACATTTTTTTGTAGATGAAGAAAAAGATGAATTATTTTAAAAAGGATAGTTACGTTTTTTTTATTTGTTTTAACTTTATTTGTTAAATGAATTTATACGAATTCTTTAATAACCATGAGTTGAGGTTTAGTAGTGCGATTGTGGTCCAAACTTCAAATGCTAGGTTTGTCAAAAGATAACAATTACCAAAATATCACGATGCAATTTCAACATGACCCAATTATTGATCATCTTTGAATATTTAATAGTAAACCTTTATACGCTTGTAGCGCAATAAAATATAAATTGTGCTAATGCCAGATGCTCAAGGACTCAAGCCCATGTTTTTAAATTTTAACATTCTTAACGTGAAAAGATAACCGAGATTCACCATTCCATGAATACAATATTCGTGACGGGGCGTGAGGCTGTTATAGTCAGTGAATTGGGTGAAGGATTAGACCATACGGTGTGGGTGTGGATCAACGGCGTTTATGCCTTTTTACGCCGCACACATCACACCATCGACGGCGTTGTGAGTGACGTTTATGGATGGGGGTGCAATTCTCCACCGGCGTTGTGAATAAATGTGTGTTAACGTGGCGCGTTATGAATGGGGTGGCATATAAAAAAATATTTTACCACATCTTTATATAAATTCAACACTTTTCACCATTTTCACCTCATTCTCTTATTCCCAATCTTAATTTTTATAAAATCTCTCAATCTTTTATAAAAAATAATAAACTTCGATCCGAACATCCCCTATGGCATAGGTCAAGTATCGAACACCACTTCCTCTCAAGAACTTTGATCCGAGCATAATGGCTTACGACCAACTTCTTGTGAACCTACCTTTTGTTTATTTAATTTAGGGCTTTTTACATATTTCCCCCCTCCTAAGCTGCTTTATTATGTATTTACCTAAACCATAAAATCAATTACATATTTCCCCTCCCTAACTGATATATATTACATATTTTCCATTTTCATTAAAATGACTCTTATTTATAACTATTTTACCCTTAATGAACTAGTAAATAAATATTTACATATTTCCCCATTCTGATATGTAAAATCAATTACATATTTACCCAATTTATGTATTATCACCCCAATTCTTCTACTTGTTACATTTGTCAAACAATACACACAAAACCATAATACTCATAATAGAAACATAAATTGCATTCATAATAATTTACGTTCAAAAAACATAAATTCTGTTCAAAAAACATAAATTCCATTCATAATAAATACGATACCAGAAATTCGAAATCAACCGCTCATCTTTGACTAATTACTTTCACGTCTTTTTTGTACTTTTCCTCGTCCCCTTTTACTTGTAGAGGCTTGTTATTGAGTAGGATCTTGAGGTGCTGAGTTTTTGCATGTCTTTTCACAGTGTCCATACTCACCACATCGTGGACATTTTTGTCGTTTTTAGACTCGTCACCTGCCTAATTCTGTTCTTTCATGGTCTCCCAGGTGGACGTTTGATTGCAGGTGGGTATATCTTCTCCTCGTTATCTATATGCTACTTCCATATTGCGTGCTTGTGTCTTCTTGATGGCCCAAGATTCTGTCTCATATAACATAGCAGGTCTAACCACAACCCTATAAAATTTTCCCTTTAGTTTAGTTGGGAACATCCTGTCACACAATACCCTAAAACACTAAAATGAACACACTAACGGCCCAATAGACAAACTAGTTATCACAAAATATTATGAACTTAAATCCAGGATCACATCAAAAATGTATTTTGAATTAACTTGACCTGTTAATCCAAGGCTTTGCATCAATCCAAGGCCTAACAGAATAAGTCACTCTTCAATCCCTCATAAATTCATCCATAAATTGCACCATAATATAGCATCTAATAAAATGCATTTTAACTTAACCTTACCACTTCCTTTCTGAAACCGACGATGCATTTTCACTATGCAAACTTCATTTGTGAAAACAAAACCCAAAATTCAAAAAAAAAAAATTACAAAATTAAAGGGTGTCTTCCATTCTGAATTTGAGTCACAGTGCTACACTTTGATTCCTAACAGATAAACCCAATACCTTTTCAAATGCCAAAAAGATTTACGGATTTGGTTGCAGTATGTGTCATTAAGTTCAACCCAGTCACAGTTATTATCCTCACAATGATCAACATTCTGAATATGGTAAAGATGCGATAAACCCTAGTAAACATTCTATTGCAGCAAAAATCGTTTTTTTGAACTAGCATTAAGAAGAAGCAGATGCGAAAACAAAAAATTATATGATGGCAGATTCAATATGATGGCAGACTCGATATTTTGAACAACCAAGATGAAGATTCGATTTTGTAGAAACATACCTGATGAAGAAGATGAACAAGAACTGAAACGTTCGATGTTTCGGTGGGAATAGAAAACGTCGATGTTGTTGATTTTGTAGGGTTTGGGTTTATATTGACGTGCGCGTCTTTCACGTATAAGTCCTCACGGACTGCAACCTTTATCTTATATTTCTTATCTTTGTCGTGTATTTGACCGAGTTGTCACTTGACTTGTCACACCCCAACCGAAGGCGGAAACCTCGGGGCATGGCACTAAGCGAAACAGATTGTCAAGAGAAATTCCATAACGACTAAATTACCAAATAGTTAATATTATGTCCCATACCATAACCCATTAAGTAATCTAATTATTACCGACAACGATATTCTCCAAACAAAAGCATGTTTCGACAACTCAGATTTCGAATAAAAATAAATTTTTCGTTTGTTTCTAGACTCTTCCTAACTTGGTTCCATATAGCAAGCATCCTAGCAGATAGCATCCTAAACACCTGTCACATACGTTAAAATACGGGTTAATACACATAGTGTAAAGGTGAGCATACAAGTTTGATAATAGCATAATAGAGTTCGAAATAGTTTACGCATAATCAGCATGTAACATGTACAAAGTGAAGGCAAGTAGGTTATCGACAGAGAAATATGCACAGACGTGACTGCGAGTTGTAGAATGCGCAACACATATCCCCACTGGGACACGTGAAGTAAAGCCCTTAACAACCCCTGTCCACGACAGGTGCTGAGTCCAAACTATAGTACTATCGTTGCTAAGGTGTCAGGCAACAATCACTGTGTTAACATAACATACAAGCATTCATCGAATAACACGTATAACATGCGAGAGCGATTAGCGTATAAATAGTGTTTGCGTTGTGTGTAGTTTGTGATTTAGAATAAGTAACGTATGTAACACTCAAAAGTGCATAAAGCAAAAAGGGTTCGAGTATAATCACAGATTGTGTTTAACAAATAAACATAGCCTTGGATTGAAGGGAGCGCTGAGAGAGATTAGCCTGAACAGTTAACGATAGCATAAACGATAAACGGCACTTAAAACAGTGCAATAATACCAAGTGCCGGACGGTAATCCGATCGGATGGCAATCCGATCGGGTGGCCGGTCGATCGGATGACAATCTGTTCGGATGGTCATTCGATCGGGTGACCATTCGATTGGGTTGTCATCTCGTCTGGTAAGGATGTGTTTGTGTATGATGGTTTGTATTTTGAAGTTTTCGTTGTAGCATTTTAAAAACAGAGAAGTATCTCTACCTTTCAGGTCGATCGATCGAATGGTGGTTCGATCGGGTAACGATCCGATTGGTGGGACACTTAGTGAGGACAAGTTCACAGCAGTTTGTCACTCGATCGGATAGCAATCCGATCGGGTGGCAATCCGTTGGTCTTTGTTCATGCATTGAACATGTTGAAAATTGTTAAGTGTTGAAACCAAGTGCAGTCCGATCGGATGGCTGTTCGATCGGATGGCAATCCGATCGGACGGCAATCCGTCCCAACCATCTGCTCATCTTGACACTTGTTCGTTTTGAAAGTTGTGTAGTTTTATCGAGATGGTGTAATAACGTGCTAACCAACCGAACCCCATCTTGACCCAAGTGACCCGATCGAACAGGAACCACCCTAGTACGACCAGTTAACCTGTTCAAGACGGTTGTTCACGTTTAACCCAAAACTGATAGTCTCTTCGATAGAATTCAGATCTTGAGCCAACACATCACTAAGAAGTAGTAGGAGATCAGAACGAGCTCCGATTCTATCGGTTTTGAGTGCATTGAGTGTAAAAGAGTTGAAAGAAAGTTAGAAAACCATCTTTCAATCCTTTTCACCATGAACATGTTCAGATCTATGCAAGATCTTCGTTTATTCATGTGGAAATCGTCCAGATCTAAGTTGTTCTTGGTGGATTGAAGCCAAAACATGAAGTTCATAAGAACTCCATGAGGACATCACCCTAGAACACCTCAAATTCACTGATTTCACGGTTAAAAGTTAAGATTCAAAAGATAAAAAGATGAAGTAGTGCGTGTAGATCATAGAAGTATAAGATTTAGGTTGAAAACTTACAAGAATCGAGAGAAATCGAGAGAAAGAAGAGCTTGAGTGCGGCTGGGTCGAGTGAGAGCTGTCACATCAAGTGATGTGACAAGTGAGGGTATTTATAGGGTTTCCCAAAAAGGAAAGTGTAAGGGATCGAGTGGGTCAGCGATCGGATGGCCATCTGATCGAGTAGTCACTCGATCGAGTGGTTCCGACGATTTGAGTTTTGGCGTTTCGTTTCGTGCGTTGGGTTTTGCGATGCGTTTCGAGTGAGGTTGCGATGTACTAGTATTTAAACAATAATTATCCTATCCACCGCTCACTATATCTAACATACAATCACTATAAATAACTTGCGCTTAGCGTTTGCGATTCGATTGCGATAGAGTTGCGATTGCTTTTCGATTAATCACCATAAACGTAAAGTAAACATGCACAAGTAACACCTAAGTAACACACACACGTAAAACAATATTCAGAATCTATAATTCAAGGTGCGAATGCGATTGCGGTGCGATAAGCGATACAACGATTAAACCATGCGATAAATAGCGATAAATCTCGATTATTAATAAGTACTCCACATAATACAACTAATGCGATAAAATAAATAGATTATCTACAAGTCAAAGAAGTCAAAACAGGAGTTGAGCAAGGGGTGACAGATCGCAATTAGCAATCCTTTCTTCCTTTGACTTCAATCTTGACTTTGACGTTGACTTTCGAAACACGCGGTGTTACAGCCTCCCCTACTTAAGGGAATTTCGTCCTAAAATTAGGCTTTAGCTGTAACAAACAATTGCGGGTACTTCGTCTTCACGTCCCTTTCGAGTTCCCAGGTGAACTCTGCGCCTCGTTTGCCTTCCCATCGAACCTTCACAATGGGAATGCGTGAGCGCCTGAGCTGCTTGGTTTCTCGGTCCATGATCTCGACAGCCTTCTCCACGAAGTGTAATGTTTCGTTTACTTGAAGATCCTCTAACGGAACTTGTAAATCATGCTCTGCCAGGCACTTTCTGAGGTTCGATACATGGAAAGTCGGGTGGACGTTGTTAAGTTCCTCCGGTAGTTTGAGTCTGTAGGCCACTTTTCCGATCCTTTCCAGAATCTTAAAGGGTCCAACATATTGAGGCGCGAGCTATCCTCTCTTGCCGAATCTGACCACACCCTTCCAAGGTGATACCTTTAGGAGTACATGGTCGCCAACTTCAAATTCAAGGGGCTTGCGTCGTCTATCGGCGTAACTTTTCTGACGACTCCGAGCTTTTAGCAGGTTGTCTCGAATTTGAAGGATTTTGTCAGTCGTCTCTTGCAGTAGCTCAGGACCGGTTAGCTGCGCATCTCCGATCTCATGCCACACAATCGGCGATCGACATTTTCTTTTGTACAATGCCGCAAATGGTGCCATTTGTATACTAGAATGATAACTGTTATTGTACGAGAATTCGACTAAAGGTAAGTATGCGTCCCAATTACCACCAAAATCTACGACATACGAACGGAGCATGTCTTCAAGGGTACGAATCCTTCTTTCAGTCTGACCATTGGTTTGGGGATGGAATGCGGTACTTAGATTAAGCTTAGTACCGAGAGCAGATTGAAACGTTTCCCAAAGACACGAGGTAAACCGACCATCGCGGTCAGAGATGATGTCGCGAGGCGTCCCATGTCGACAAATGATCTCGTTGGTGTAGATTCGGGCTAATTTTTCTACCTTGTAGTCTTCTCGAATTGGCAGAAAATGAGAAGATCTAGTCAAACGGTCAATGACAACCCATATGCTATCGTGACCTGAGATGGTACGTGGGAGTTTCGTTATGAAGTCCATGGCTATACTCTCCCATTTCCACATGGGAATCTCGGGTTGGACGAGTAAGCCAGAGGGTCTTTGGTGCTCGGCCTTGACTTTCGAGCAAGTCAGGCACCTTGAAACATAAAGTGCGATATCTTTCTTCATGCCCAGCCACCAGTACTTGTAGCGAAGGTCCTGGTACATTTTGTTGGCACCGGGATGAATAGAATATCGAGACTTGTGGGCTTCGTCCATCAGAATCTGTCGTAAATCGGTCCGCTTGGGGATCCAGATTCGGTCCAGATAATGGAATATCCCATTCAACTTATTTACTAGCTGGGCTCCATCGTTGAGAATCCTTTCCTTCTTCAAAGTGCGTTCGGTAAAGCAAGCATGTTGGGCTTCACGGATGAGAGTTTCGAGATGATGCTGGGCGTGAACATTACGAATGCTATGCAAATAGCTTCTTCTGCTGAGGGTGTCGGCAACGACATTTGCTTTGCCTGGATGATAACGAATCTCACAGTCGTAATCATTGAGAAGTTCCACCCATCGGCGTTGACGCATATTAAATTCTTTTTGGCTGAAGATGTGTTGTAGGCTCCTATGGTCGGTGAAGACCGTACACTTTGTACCATAAAGGTAGTGTCGCCAAATCTTCAACGCAAAAACAACTGTGCCTAGCTCGAGGTCATGGGTTGTACAGTTCTTCTCGTGGATCTTGAGCTGATGAGATGCGTAAGCAATAACCTTGTCTCGTTGCATGAGAACACAACCAAGACCAAGATTCGAGGCATCACAATAGACGACAAAGTCATTGTTTCCGTCGGGTAAAGCAAGGACGGGAGCATTGCAAAGCATATGCTTGAGGGTTTGAAAGGCAGTCTCTTGTCCAGTTCCCCAGACAAAAGGTTTGTCCTTGTGCGTGAGAGAAGTAAGCGGCACAACGATTTTAGAGAATCCTTCGATAAATCGGCGATAATAGCCCGCTAGTCCGAGAAAAGAACGGACTTCAGACGGGTTCTTAGGCGTAACCCAAGTCTTAACAGCTTCGATCTTCGCGGGGTCGACGTGAATACCTTGACTATTGGCTATATGACCGAGGAATTGAACCTCCTCTAGCCAAAATTCACACTTGGAGAACTTGGCATAGAGTTGATTCCCTTGGAGTAGCTCGAGAACCAAACGTAGATGTTGCGCGTGTTCGGCTTTTGAATTGGAATAGATCAGGATATCATCGATGAACACGATGACGAAGCGGTCAAGAAATGATTTACACACGCGATTCATCAGATCCATGAAAACCGCGGGTGCGTTGGTTAAACCAAAAGGCATAACAACGAACTCATAGTGGCCGTAACGGGTGCCAAAAGCGGTTTTGGGTATATCCTCCTCTTGAATGCGTAATTGGTGATAGCCTGAGCGTAGATCGATCTTCGAGAAACACATGGCACCTTGTAACTGATCAGACAAATCATCGATTCGAGGCAAGGGATAACGATTCTTGATGGTCAGCTTATTCAATTCCCTGTAGTCGATGCACATCCGGAACGACTCATCCTTCTTTTTGACGAAAAGGACTGGTGCGCCCCAAGGAGAGGTGCTAGGGTGAATGAAACCTTTATCAAGTAATTCCTGGAGCTGACTCGAGACTTCGCGCATTTCGGACAGAGCGAGTCGATAAGGAGCTCTAGCAACAGGATTTGCTCCAGGAATGAGGTCGATGCGAAAGTCGATATCACGACTTGGAGGTAAACCAGGTAACTCATCGGGAAAGACGTTGGGAAATTCACAAACAACGGGGACATCTTTCACTTCAGGAGTACCTTTTTTTTTCCTTCTCCGCTACTACAATGTTAGCCAAGAAAGCTCTGTATTCCTTGCGGAGATACTTGCTAGCTTGGACGCACGACATGAGTTGGAGTTTCTTCGACGCGACTTCACCATAAACACACAATAAATCACCATTAGCGAGCGAGAAGCGAATCATCTTATCAAAACAAACAACTTCAGCACGGTTTTCCCGCAGGAAATCCATGCCTACTATGACGTCAAAACTACCGAGCTGCATCAGAATAAGATCGACAGGAAAGATGTGATTGTTGAGTTTGAGAGTACAATCACGAAGAACAGAATTTACGGCGACGGTTCTTCCGGTGGCTACTTCAACATCGAATGACGAAGGGAGATGGGCACGCTTACGATTAAGGAGCTTTTCGAATTCTAATGACACAAAACAGTTATCGGCTCCAGTATCAAATAAACACGAAGCATACATACCATTCACAAGGAACGTACCATTCACCACATTGTTGTCGGCTTGAGCTTGGCGGACATTGATGTTGAAAGTTCGTCCGCGTGCTGCTTGCTGCTGCTGCTGTTGTTGCTGTTGCTGGGGCTGCTGCTGCTGGGGCTCTTGCTTCACCACCCTGTTCGGGCATATATTCGCGAAGTGGTTGGGATCACCACACGCGAAGCAAGCTCTAACATGGATCGCGGGCGCAGGAGCCGCTTGCTGGCCTTAAGGAGTGGGAAGTAGAGCTTGTTGAGCAGGAGCTGGAGCTGTAGCTTGACGAGGACCAGTACGGCAATTAGCGGTGAAGTGGCCGTACATGTTGCAATGCACGCAGTATCTGCAGGCGATTCCCACTTGATGATGGTAGGTACATGTTAGGCAAGCAGGGTGAGGACCAGTATATGCACGCTTGGCCGGTGGTGCATAGGTGACTGGTGCTGTAGCTGGTCGGTGTTGTGGTTGCTGCTGAGCTGGTACAACTTGAAGCGGGGCAGCGGTGGTAACAACGCAATATCTTGTTGTTGTTCTTCCTCTTGCGGCGAGAGGACTTTGACGATTGCGGAGCGGCGGCAGTTTCAGCGGTTGCGGCAGTTGTATCTTGATGCAGATTCTTTGAGGCTTTGTCCCAGACACCAGCCTTGACTCGCTTATCATTGATCTTAGCGGCGAGCAGAAAAGTCTCCTCGATAGTTGTCGTCTTGGCAGCTTGAACGAAATCAGCCACACAGTCCGGCAGAGCGCGGATGTATTTCTTAATGGTGATTTCGGGCGTCTTAACTTGGTCAGGATAGATTATACTGAGCTGCTTGAAGCGAGCAGTCAGAGCTACGTTATCACCCTCCTTCTGCTTCAGATGCCAGAACTCGTCCTCTAGCTTTTGGAGTTCACGGGGAGGTGATGCGGATTGGTGTGTATATGGAATTAAGTATATTTTAAGCCCTTTTTACACGTTAGTCAAGTTTTAAATTTATAAAACACGATATTTTACTAACACCAAACACACATATGGGTAAGTGCACCCATCGTGAGCGTAGTATAGTGTTGGCAAGATACCGAGGACGTCCAAGGACACAAGAGCTTTTAGTACCGATTTATCCTCAACGTCTAATCAAATCAAAAGTTTAGAAAAAAGATTTTAAACTAGAAAAATAAAAACTAACTAAAATGCTGAAAAAAAACAAAAAAAAAAAAAACAGATAGACAAGATGAATCACGTGGCTCTGACTCGTGTATAGTGTAACCTTTGATTATTTCCGCACTTTTTCACTTTCTAAGCGATTGTCTTAATTATTGTAGTAGGCCCCTATTTTGAAGATGACGTTACCCTAAGTTATTAATGCATATTGTGGTAGGCCCCTCTTTTGAAGGTGACGTTACCCTCAGCTAAGTAGTCTGAGTCAGTAGGGATACAGTCCTAAGTAGCCGGGTTAAAATATTAATAGTAGTTTAACTTATGAGGGGATCAAAGAGTTTAGACCCCCGCCATCCAATACCGGTGGGTATTGAAGGAGGTCCTACTAAATTTGACCCAGGTCCTTTGCAGGATCTATACACTGAACAATGGCAAGACTCTTACTAAACCATTCCCTTAACCCCCGACCAGGTAGCCAACATATCTCCATATAGACCTTGGAGATATGAATGGTGAAAATATTTTATTTTATATAGACAGTAAAATAATGCCAAGACACCACGGACAAACGATAAGGAAGAATCACCTTCAACATAAGAAACTAGTTATTAAAGTCATTAATACATAACCAAGTAAAAAGTGCGAAAAGATTAAAAATAAAAAGTATTACACTAGACACTTGTCTTTGACGTGATGTCGTGGTCACGCAAATTTAATCCCAATAACAACTATGTAAATAGTGGCAAGTGGGTATCGAACACAGGGAGTTTGTGGAAAATGTGTTATTTTAGAGGTGTATCTAAGTTAACTAAAATTAAACTAATTGCAAGAAAAAGTAAAATTCAAGAGACGGTTTGATTTGATTGGTTTTGAAAACTAAGATTAATTAACTAATTTGCGAATTGAAAATTGGATTGAAACAATTGAGAGACAAATGACTATCTTGCGTTTCCGGTTTGGTTCGACGTCTGTGTTAATATTTCACTAGAAAGAACTACATAGACATAGTTCATGTATAATCAATTGCAGTGATGAAAGGGGACTAAGTACTCAGATTCCGAGAACATGAGGTTATCACCCGATGATCAATCAACCCTTACCCAAACCTAACTATACCCATGATATCCCGATTGCCAACGACACCAAGAACGTATGGTTTCTAATTAGTTCAACATAAGAATCAACAAGTTACTAACAATCAATCATACACCATAACAATCAATTCAAATAAAAAGCAATTGTTATTCTAGAAATATGAAATGAAAACACATAGTCTTACTCAAACCTTCAACACAAGATAATCACCAAGTATTTAGCCACTCATGGCTTTAACTAACATAATGCAAGAAATGGAAAATATTGTTCACCAACATAAACTAGACAAGAATTTAGTGAAAAGATAGTTCCAAGATGTGTTTCTTAGCTTCCAAGTGCTCTTCATATACTTCCCAACTCGTTCTAGCCAAGTAGTAACCGAAATTGCATGATTAGGCCTCATAAATCTCCTTAAAATGGCCAATAAATGCGAATGTTACAAGATGGGATCAGTCGGAGCCGTAAGCTACGGCCCCCAGCCGTAGCTTACGGTAGTCAGTGGGAACAAAAGTCAACATGGGGCCGTAAGCTACGGCCCCCAGCCGTAGCTTACGGCTAGCATTGGATCTTTACGCCTGGCTCCTCCTGTCTTACGGCAGCTTATTTGGTCATTGGATGGGGGCCGTAAGCTACGGCCCGGTGGGGTAGCTTACGGTCCTGAGCTTTATTTCCTTCCATGATTTCTCCATCTTTCCATTCTTTCGCTCTTTTTAAGTCCCGCAACTTCTAGTATCCATCCGTGCCTCCTAAAACCCGCATCTTGCACACTTTAACACCTGCATCATCAACATCTTGTGATTACCTAATTCAAGCAAATAACCGGATAAAATGTAGAATGTGCGTTATATTAAGCCTTTTAAGGGTTGTCCTATGGACCACCCGTCACATCCCCACACTTACCCGTTGCTTGTCCCAAGCAACCACTTCAAAAACTATTTTTAACCATAAGCGACCAATCATGCGAACCAAACTAAAGTGCCGTCCTTTTACTAACTTTTTATCATACCACAAAACACACCCCTCACAAAAACTCTCGGTGACAAGAAAAATTAGCAAGTTATGCTAAACCACTCAATGCGTATATGTGTGTGTGTGCGACAATAAGCTTGTATGAAAATCAAGTTTTCTCCTAACCAATATCTAACATGCTTTTGAATCAAAGGAACTTACGGGTTGTTATGGGGCTAGGTGCAAAGGTAGGAAAATGGTGGAACATATATATAAGAGCTAATTTTGATTTGACCCGGTTTTATTTCCAAAGCAAACGACTATGTACCAAAACATCATAAACTTCTAACTACTATTGCACTAATAACTTCTTTTTGTATTTTTCTCATATTTTTCTCTTTTTTTTTTCATAACATATAAAACTCAACAATATATACAAAGATATCACAATCACAACTAAATTCCTAAACCGGGTCATCTCAATAGGGTATAATTTAATAGGAAGTAGGCTTTGGGTTTCAATCGAATGGCTTAAGGCTCAAACATAGCTTTCTATGGACCAAACCCCCACCCCTCACAATACCAAGCTCATATATGTAACGTATGAGGTCCAACCCACCAATTCCCGCACTCTCACACATCTAGACGAGGCATCCTAAAAGTCCCTTATCATTTTCAAAAGCATGTCAACTCTAGGATTTAACAAGCATTCACACACAAGTTCTATTTACACACTACACACACCGCCACTCAAGCAAAGAATTAACTCTCATATGTGGTTCAATTCTCACCAAGAAAAAGCTAAAAGCGGGTGTCGGTGTGTTAAATGGTACAATATCAAGTTTTCAAATTTTTACACTTTTCGCTTGGATTTGCAAAAATTTTTGGATTTCTCAAAAATTTCCCCCATCCCCACACTTGGGATACATTGTCCCAATGTATGGTTTTGAAGGAAAGATCGCTTTCGACAAAAACACCCACATTTGCTTTGCATCTTGAACCCCAATTTTTTATTTTATTTATTTATTTATTTATTTTTTAATTCTATTTCTATAAACACCACCAACTTTCACAACCCAACAAACACATCAACATCAAAACACCACCCTACCTCCCAACCATAAACTAAAGCAAACAACTAACTATCAATATTTCAAAGCTAAAGAACACAACAAGACTAAGGAAAGAGTACATCGACCTGATGAAGTTTGATACAACAAATGTTGTAGAAAATCTGACTTCCTCTCACTACCTTCACACCAATCTCCGCACATCTTCCCCACACTTGAGTGTTACCATGGCCCTGAAACATAGAAAAATAAAAATAGCAAGATCAATATAAAACCCCGGGTTGCCTCTCGAGCAGCGCTAAGTTTCGAGGTCTTCAGCCAGACCGTGCCACCCCCATTTATGGTGGCTCAAAGAACCGGTTCCCATCACTTCCATCACTTCCTTATGCCATTGAGCAAAATGCATCCATCTTGTTTTGACTCGGTGGGTAATCAAATACGCTCTTTCTTCTTCACGGTCCGGTGGGTGCTTTTTTCTCATTCTTTGAAACACATTTTTCATACAATCACTAGACTCACCACCCTTCCCCTCAATGGACTCGTAACTAATCACTCTAGTTTGAACATCAAAAGACAACTTACGGTTCTTTTCGGTCATGGTAATAATCTCGTCTCTACAATTAATTTGAGCATTTGCCGTGTATAGAAACGGTCGACCTAAAATTACCCTTTGTTGTGATGCCATGTTGGTAGAAGCATAGTCCAAAACTAGGAAATCCACCGGGTATTCAAACTATCCCAATTGAATCTTAACATTCCTAACCATTCCCCGTGGACGCCTCCAACTTTCATCCGCCAAGCTCACCATAGTGTCTATATCTTCAAGCGGACCAAAGTCGTACATATCGTATAGATCGCTTGGTAGCACACTCATGCTTGCCCCGTAGTCCAACAATGCGTAAGGGATTTTTAATTTTCCCACGCGGATAGGCACGATTGGTACTCCATATTCTTTATCATTCTCGACTTCGGCGTCTTTTTCCAAACCTGCATTCATTTTACATGAAGAAGTTAGACATTTTTCATTAAATTCGGTACTAGGAACGGTGCTTACCACATTGATATTAACGCTTTTTATATTCTTGGGATTTGTCACCGTATCACTTGGTAGCTGGCCTTTTGCTTTCTTCAAAATCGCCACTTCACTCGCAAGTTGACCCATTTGAGTAGTCAAAGTTTGAATAGCTTTATCACGGGCCTCGTCCTTTTGCATCCGAACCTCATCACGTTGATTCATTCGTTGCATTTCAACTTGCATCGCTTTCAACATCTCCATCACTTCGTTTCCACCCGAAGAGCTTTGACCCGTTTGATATTGCCTTTGAAATCCTTGGTTTCCTTGGAAATTCGGGTTAGCTTGATTTGACGGGTTCCCATACCGAAAGTTTGGGTGATTTCTCAACCCGGGGTGGTAAGTGTTAGAATTCATATTATAGTTTCTACCACCCCCTCCTTGACCTTGCACAGCATGAACCTCTTCATATTGCCCATCACCTCCTTGGCAATTTTCAGCCGCATGACCTATTTCATTGCAAATAACACAAACATCATAAATTTGATTAGTAGTTTGAACATTACCATCGTCAACTGCATGAACTTGCGATCTCGTGACAGCCGGTCGTGCTCTCCTTGATGCTTGGGCTTTCCTCTTTGAGGTAATGGCCATTTGTTCCAAGAACTCCCAATACTCATCTTCATAATTTGTGCCAAAAGTCCCATTTGTGATGGACATTAGATCACGTGCATCCTCAGCACACAACCCCTCGTGGAATGCATTCATCAACTCCCAAAGTTCAATCCCATGATGAGGACAATTTTTGATCATCATATTAAAACGCTCGAAGGCTTCATGGAACATTTCGCCTTGTTGTTGTTGGAAACTCCTCAACCCCTTTCTAGCATCATTGGTCTTTTGGGCGGTATAAAACTCGTCTAGGAAAATTTGTTGCATTTCCGCCCAAGTATAAATAGATGCCGAAGGCAAAGTGTAGAACCACTTCTTTGCCTTGTCCTCCAAAGAAAATTGAAATAATACCAACTTGATATCATCGGCTGAAAAACCTTGACTCCCAAGAGTATTGCAAATTGAGTCATATGCCTCCAAATGGAAATAAGGCTCCTCCGTTGCTAGCCCCTTGTATTTCGGCAAACTTTGTAAAGAATTGGTTCTTACTTCAAAAGTTCTCCCTTGGTTGTTATGAGGAATAACCACCGGTGAAGGATTGTGCGTTATCACCGGTCTAAAATGTGCTTCAATTCCCCTTGCATTTTCCCTAAGATGCCTCCTTGGCAAACAAAATCGACCTCGTGGACGAACTTGACCCATTGGTCTTTGCATGGGCCCTTGTGGTACCATTGGTTGTTGAATTGGCCTTTGAATTTGCGGTTGCACCTGTTGTGGTCGAACTTGTTGCAAAGGAACCGGACGTTGCAATTGCGGCCCTTGTGGCCTTGGCCTAATATGTTGAGGTATGAGTTGTTGTTGTTGTACCCCGCCAACATTTGGAATCACTTGTACTTGGCCTTGCATATAACCATATTCCCCTTGCTCTCCATCACCCCCAATAGCATACCCATCTTCATCATAACCTTCAAATTCCTCATAACCTTCATCGTACCCATCTCCTTGAATTCCCGATGATTGCCCAAATGGAAGAGTCGAATATTGGTAACCCGACTGGTTGGATGGTCGAAACGACGTAGCATGGACAATGGTTGAGCTTGGTGCTATGGTATGGCTTGCATATGATGGACCCGCACCTGGAAAGAAATGGGATAATGGTGGTATAGTGGTAGAAGGATTAAAGGTAATTGTCGGTTCTTCTTGGGTAGTAATGGGTTGTGTGGTGTTGGTTGATGTAACATTTTGGATTATGGTGGGTTCGGTAGTATTTGGTGGAATGGTGGTATTTGGTGAAGGTTGGGTGGATGTTGGTATAAATGATGAAGTGGATTCACCCGTAGTGGGTGGTGGTGGTGGTGGATCCATGTATCGAAGTGGTGTAATTGGTGTAATTGGTGTTGTTGGTGAACTGCTGATTGTATTTTCCCTTAACAAAATTCGGTTTGCTCGCAAAGTTCGCTCGATTTCCGGATCAAACGCCAATGGTGATAGCTTGTGAGAGCTCCTAGTACGCATGCACCTGTCAATACCTGCACACTAACACACCCAGCGTAAACCAGAAAAATAACAAACTCAAAACAAGAACAAAAATAACACACGTTGCGCACTACTCCCCGGCAACGGCGCCAAAATTTGACGTGATGTCGTGGTCACGCAAATTTAATCCCAATAACAACTATGTAAATAGTGGCAAGTGGGTATCGAACACAGGGAGTTTGTGGAAAATGTGTTATTTTAGAGGTGTATCTAAGTTAACTAAAATTAAACTAATTGCAAGAAAAAGTAAAATTCAAGAGATGGTTTGATTTGATTGGTTTTGAAAACTAAGATTAATTAACTAATTTGCGAAATGAAAATTGGATTGAAACAATTGAGAGACAAATGACTATCTTGCGTTTCCGGTTTGGTTCGACGTCTGTGTTAATATGTCCTCGATAGTTGTCGTCTTGGCAGCTTGAACGAAATCAGCCACACAGTCCGGCAGAGCGCGGATGTATTTCTTAATGGTGATTTCGGGCGTCTTAACTTGGTCAGGATAGATTATACTGAGCTGCTTGAAGCGAGCAGTCAGAGCTACGTTATCACCCTCCTTCTGCTTCAGATGCCAGAACTCGTCCTCTAGCTTTTGGAGTTCACGGGGAGGTGATGCGGATTGGTGTGTATATGGAATTAAGTATATTTTAAGCCCTTTTTACACGTTAGTCAAGTTTTAAATTTATAAAACACGATATTTTACTAACACCAAACACACATATGGGTAAGTGCACCCATCGTGAGCGTAGTATAGTGTTGGCAAGATACCGAGGACGTCCAAGGACACAAGAGCTTTTAGTACCGATTTATCCTCAACGTCTAATCAAATCAAAAGTTTAGAAAAAAGATTTTAAACTAGAAAAATAAAAACTAACTAAAATGCTGAAAAAAAACAAAAAAAAAAAAAAAAACAGATAGACAAGATGAATCACGTGGCTCTGACTCGTGTATAGTGTAACCTTTGATTATTTCCGCACTTTTTCACTTTCTAAGCGATTGTCTTAATTATTGTAGTAGGCCCCTATTTTGAAGATGACGTTACCCTAAGTTATTAATGCATATTGTGGTAGGCCCCTCTTTTGAAGGTGACGTTACCCTCAGCTAAGTAGTCTGAGTCAGTAGGGATACAGTCCTAAGTAGCCGGGTTAAAATATTAATAGTAGTTTAACTTATGAGGGGATCAAAGAGTTTAGACCCCCGCCATCCAATACCGGTGGGTATTGAAGGAGGTCCTACTAAATTTGACCCAGGTCCTTTGCAGGATCTATACACTGAACAATGGCAAGACTCTTACTAAACCATTCCCTTAACCCCCGACCAGGTAGCCAACATATCTCCATATAGACCTTGGAGATATGAATGGTGAAAATATTTTATTTTATATAGACAGTAAAATAATGCCAAGACACCACGGACAAACGATAAGGAAGAATCACCTTCAACATAAGAAACTAGTTATTAAAGTCATTAATACATAACCAAGTAAAAAGTGCGAAAAGATTAAAAATAAAAAGTATTACACTAGACACTTGTCTTTGACGTGATGTCGTGGTCACGCAAATTTAATCCCAATAACAACTATGTAAATAGTGGCAAGTGGGTATCGAACACAGGGAGTTTGTGGAAAATGTGTTATTTTAGAGGTGTATCTAAGTTAACTAAAATTAAACTAATTGCAAGAAAAAGTAAAATTCAAGAGACGGTTTGATTTGATTGGTTTTGAAAACTAAGATTAATTAACTAATTTGCGAATTGAAAATTGGATTGAAACAATTGAGAGACAAATGACTATCTTGCGTTTCCGGTGTGGTTCGACGTCTGTGTTAATATTTCACTAGAAAGAACTACATAGACATAGTTCATGTATAATCAATTGCAGTGATGAAAGGGGACTAAGTACTCAGATTCCGAGAACATGAGGTTATCACCCGATGATCAATCAACCCTTACCCAAACCTAACTATACCCATGATATCCCGATTGCCAACGACACCAAGAACGTATGGTTTCTAATTAGTTCAACATAAGAATCAACAAGTTACTAACAATCAATCATACACCATAACAATCAATTCAAATAAAAAGCAATTGTTATTCTAGAAATATGAAATGAAAACACATAGTCTTACTCAAACCTTCAACACAAGATAATCACCAAGTATTTAGCCACTCATGGCTTTAACTAACATAATGCAAGAAATGGAAAATATTGTTCACCAACATAAACTAGACAAGAATTTAGTGAAAAGATAGTTCCAAGATGTGTTTCTTAGCTTCCAAGTGCTCTTCATATACTTCCCAACTCGTTCTAGCCAAGTAGTAACCGAAATTGCATGATTAGGCCTCATAAATCTCCTTAAAATGGCCAATAAATGCGAATGTTACAAGATGGGATCAGTCGGAGCCGTAAGCTACGGCCCCCAGCCGTAGCTTACGGCAGTCAGTGGGAACAAAAGTCAACATGGGGCCGTAAGCTACGGCCCCCAGCCGTAGCTTACGGCTAGCATTGGATCTTTACGCCTGGCTCCTCCTGTCTTACGGCAGCTTATTTGGTCATTGGATGGGGGCCGTAAGCTACGGCCCGGTGGGGTAGCTTACGGTCCTGAGCTTTATTTCCTTCCATGATTTCTCCATCTTTCCATTCTTTCGCTCTTTTTAAGTCCCACAACTTCTAGTATCCATCCGTGCCTCCTAAAACCCGCATCTTGCACACTTTAACACCTGCATCATCAACATCTTGTGATTACCTAATTCAAGCAAATAACCGGATAAAATGTAGAATGTGCGTTATATTAAGCCTTTTAAGGGTTGTCCTATGGACCACCCGTCAGTCTTCACCAAGTGATGTAAGAGACTTAGGCAAACATGGCCTTTGATTGTCAAGAACTCTTACGATCAATCTTGGATCCCGAGACGACTCACACACTCTATGATGGAAAATGGATGATGGTAGTGGATGATGGTGTTGTGATGGTTGTGGGTGGTGGGTGAAGTGTGAGAGAGGTGGTGTGCCAAGGGATGAGTTGCAAGTGATCCAAGCACTCCTATTTATAGGCTTAACAGAAGCTCGGGCACGGCCCCGTGTCCGTTGGGCACGGCCCTGTGTCCATCCTTCTCTCTTTCTTCTCTCTTTCTTCAATAATTGCAGTTTGTCTGCATTAGTTGACCACACCCCCGTGTCCGCTGAGCACGACCCCGTGTGTAGAAGCATATCTGTACTATCAAGATTTGCCTGGATTCTGCGAATCTTATAGTTGACCACGGCCCCGTGTCCGCTGAGCACGGCCCCGTGGTGGGCGATGGAAGCTTCTACAACTTTGTCTTTTCTGCTGACACTTGGGCACGCCCCCGTGCTCACTGAGCACGGGGCGTGTTCAGCCTTCTGTTCTTTTGTTTTGCTTTGCTTGGGAAGATGCTGTCGGGGGGCCGGGCATGCCACGTTTGTTCCTTTTCTTGTATTTATGTTAGATTTAGCTGTCTTTTTGCTTCTTTTGTTTATTTGAGCTCATTTAATCCTGAAAATACAAAAGGAAGACAAAAACACACTTTTTCCAACATTAGTACTAAAAAACGGTTAGTTTTATGCCACAATTGATGTAATTTATATGTTGCATTTTGTGCACATCAAATACCCCCACACTTGAATCTTTGCTTGTCCGCAAGCAAAACTCTTTATAATGTGGCTTTACACTCCCAAATTGAATGGGTAGAAGAGAAGGTTTTTGGGCTTGTCATAGAGTGTCGGGATTTCCAAGATTCTTTATTAAGTTTTGTTTTTATTTATTTACAATCCTATTCATCTTGATTTATTAAAAACGTTTCATAAGATAAATTACTTATTAGGGCATAACATGCCTTTTTAAAATTTCATTTATATACGAGTTCACATACCTCACGGGGGATCACTCAACACTCGGCCGGAGGTGTATTTTTAGTGAATCACTCGAGAGCGGCATGGAACTTACTCCTACCATAAGCTTGCCAAGCAATCAATCCTCCTCCTTTTTAACTATATATCTTTGTAAATATCAAGAGGACTTTTTGGGTGAAGGGTTAGGCTTGGGCTAAAGGTGGGTGGTTGGGTTAGTGGTTAGTAAAAGGGCGAAAAGCATAAAAAGCGTCGGTTTTCATAAGACTTGATATTTTTCATAACTTTTTATTTTGATGAAGCATTTCAAACAAAGTTATTTTTGATAAGCTTGTTTGTTTATTTATTTCTTTGACTTCATCATCATCATTTTTTTTTGAATCAAGTCATACTAAAAACCGAGCTTTGTTACTAAAATAAAGGGTTTAAAATGAAAAAGGGTTTAGGTGGGTAAAGGGTGTTTGGTGGGTTATAAAATGAAAAGGTTTAGGCTCAAAGGGGTTAACTAGGGGGATTTTGGGTAGGTGGTAAAAAAAAAAGAAAAATAATGGTGTAGAAATAAAAGGGGTTAATCCTAATGCCTCCATCATTTACTTACTTGGGTTTAAGTTGGTAAGGACCGGGAATGTATCGTCGTGGCAAGTTCTAGATTTGTAAGAACCAAGCGGCTATTCACACAAGAAACGAAAAAATGAGCATTTAGTTTAAAGATATGTATTTGTATGCTCAATAAAGGCTCAAAACTCACTTTTGTGGGAATGGATTTTTATGTGATCAAGTATATATAATCAAATTTTAACTAAGCTTGTCATGCCGTTTCATAATTTTCTTATGTTGGTTCTTTTTATCACGACGTTGTCGGTTGTAAATTTGTAAAAATATAACCTTTTTAGAACTTGAAATTCCCAACTTAAACTTAGACAAGTAAAAAAAATGGAAAATTTTTGAAAAAAATTGGGGTGATTAGCGGTTCCAATAGAGTTTTGTGTAAGGCTTGTTAATTAGGACTTGCAAGATTCAAGGTTTTAGCACCCCCCCCCCCCACACTTAAATTACACATTGTCCTCAATGTGTCCCAAAAATAAGTTTTTAGGTTGATTGAATTTGTGAAAAGGTGTGAAAAAGCAAAATTTTCTGTTACTGAGCATCTGGACATGGCCCCGTGGTGTCCGGGCACGGCCCCATGTTCAGGTGCCAGTAACAAAAGTTTGTAAAAAAAGAAACAGAAGCCTGGACACGGGGACGTGTTCAGTGAGCACGCCCCGTGTCCAGTTACCTGAACTGGGCATTTTCTGCAGATTGTGCAGCACGGGGCCGTGTTGGGCGGGCACGGCCCGTGCTGAACTTGCTGTAACGAAGAAAAATTTGTCGGATGGCCCTGTTTTCGTGCATGGGTCGCTGGTGCAAGTTTCCCTTGTTATCCTTCACCATCCCGAGTGTGTTTTATCCATTACAACATCATCCAAACACCAATTTAACTAAAACCATCATTTCATTTAAGTCATAGAGAGAACTACATAATATTCCTAGAAAATTAAAATAAAGAAGAAGAAAAAGAAAGATAAGAGTTAAACTAGATAGGTCAAGTGGTGCATAAAATCATTCTAAGGAGCTCTACTTTTACATTAAGAACCAAAATCCCGAGAATAACTTCCCGGTATCTAAAAGCTTGGTAGAACTCCGGCCGAAGGGTGTTCCCTAGATGTTGTTAAAGCCATTCTTCTATCTCTCTCGGGAGGAAGAAGGCAGCTTCATTCTCCTCAACATCTCATGGAGGGGAAGTGACACCAACTGGAACTCCTTGTAGTATATCACGAGGAGGCCCCGGGTGCACTGTGTATCATTCGGCTGGTATGATGACTTCGGGCACCACGTTCCATGCCCTTTAGGTAATGACCGGTACCAAAGGAGGAGAGGCAAGAATGTTCAACCTTTGGTGCAAAAGGTTGACCTCTCGGAGACACCCTTCTAGTCCCACTGTTAAGTGATTAATACGGTCGACCAACGCTTCTTCCACCCCCCGTCATTTCATCAATAGCTTCTCTTAAAGCGTAAACATAGTTTACAAGAGAGTCTTCTACCGTTGATGATCTCCTTCCCTGTCGGTTGTTTCTTGATTGTGATGAAGATGTTCCGCTAGTTCTGCTTGCCATTCTGAGAAAACAGACCGAAAAGAGTTCAATTTCTATGGAACAGTACCTCGGACACGGCCCCGTGTTCAGTTGTCTGCAGGTTTTTAGGACAAGGAATCTTGGAGTTTTAAATTATTTTTCTACTTGTAAGTTTATTTTTAAGCATGAATAATTTAAAACAAAGTTGTATAACTTATTTTAAACAAGATCCCTTGAATAATAACCTTACAAACATTACAATAAAGCTTGGAATCATGAAGATTTCAAGCTTTAATGGAGGTATTGAGTGAAAATTGAAGAAGAAGGTAATGAACAAAAGAGGAAAAGACAAGATGGTTGTTGAGAACTTTCTTTAGAACATACCTAGGATGGTATGAGTGAAGATTTCAGCAGATCTTTGTCTTTGGAGTGGTCCAAATGAGCAGGAATCTTGCTGCATTTATAGAAAACGACAACACGCTGCACACGGCCCCGTGTCGGCTGGACACGGCCCCGTGTGCAGACAGAATCCTGACACATTTTGTCCGTATTCTGATAAAAATCAGAAAGGAATCTTTCAGTGGACACGGGGGCATGTTGACCTGGACACAACCCTGTGTCTAGAAGCTGTCTCAATGACTTTCCGTTTTCTAAGGAATTTATCTTGATCGGGTGGCTCCTTACTGGATGGAACAACCCTAAAGTGCCTAAGATACCTTAATTGCTCTAGATTAAGACGAGAACGCAAGAGGTTGTCGGTGAGGGTGATTCCTATGCTAAATGTAGGTGGACAAGTCCAACCCTTTCCTGGGCTCTCGTTAAAGAAGGTATATGCCGAATCGCTCAGGTCTATGTATGCATTGAACGAAGTCGATGGGGAGTCCTTCACGGCACAATCAGCACAGGGATGACTATCGCCCAAGTCCTTGCTAGAGTTGGAAGTAATATCGGGAACATTAGAGTTGTTTGAATGCGATCTCAACAATTCTTCTTGGGTATTGTCTTGAGATGAATTAATAAAATCCATCCTAATGTCACAACCCCCGATCCCTCTTTCTCGGGAACAGGCGGCCGTGAGCCAGTTGCGGTGGTATCACGTTATTAATTTATTTGGCAGCGGAAATTTCATCAGGACCGTAGTTAGGAAATGTTTAAATCAGAGTAAACCACCTTATTTTATAATATTAAACAAATGGGTAAAACCCAAGTTTTTATTACAAACTGAATTACAGGGATAAATCCCACTTTATTGAAATAAACGCTTTCTTTTATTTAGGTAACTTTTATAGCCACTTTTCCAAGCCTTCAGTGCTCTCCAGCTGGCTTCTATTTGGCTTTCACATTTTGTTACCTGAAACGCGTTTTTAAAAAGGTTTTGTCAGTGGAAAATACTGGTGAATGAATCTCAGTTTAATCAAGAATTATTAATTTAACTTAAACAGTATTGAGGGCGATTACAATGTTTCCATCTACCCAATTACTCATTCAGTAGTGTCACGTCTGACTGAGGGTCATATTACACATTGGCTAACTCGTCGTCCAATGGTAACGTTACTCAAATTTTGTATACAAAACCCCAACATACCGGCAGTAATTGTAGAATTACAAAGACTCAATCACTGCTAAATTGCATTGTAAAAAGGTTAAGGTTTTGTAAAAACTGTTAACAAAAAGGAGATTACTCACATTGCTATTCTAGGGTTTTCCTTTATGATTTCCTGGTGAATATCTATAATTTACACAAATGCACGTGTGTTAGTATAATAACCCATTTTAACATTAGTAATACCCTCCCCGAGACGGCATTCCAACGACTACGTCGGGCAGAACCACGACAGCCGTTACGGAACCCTAGATCAATCGGGCAGCGTATCTAATACGTCTCCAGAGGTTATAATACTTACATCGTAGCAGAACCTCGCTAATTTAGGGGGTATTGGACTCGGGTATAATGCCCACTATTTAAAAGTGTAGAGAGACAGAAAGAAAATTGAACGAAACGGACTGAAGGCCGTTGCCTTCTATTTATAGTGTCTGATCCAAGGTTTCTCGCGGCCCGCGTGAAGTTTGGCCAGGCCTTACGCGGCCCGCATTGACTTAGGTCAATGGCGTAGCTTGGCTGGGTCACCCTATAGGCTCGACACGAGTTGGACACGTGGTCGCACCGGGTCATGCCACAATTTGGGTCGCTCGCGGCCCGCATCAACTAAACCAAACATGTACGCGGCCCGCCTTAACTTATGGTTTTGGCGAAGTCTAATTACCCACTCGCGCGGCCCGCATGAACTTGAGGTGTGGCCCTACACGGCCCGCCTCAACTTAACTTTTATTGTTTTTATTTATTTTATATAGTATAATCTATTTTGGGGCTCGGTTTTTACATACGGGGTACATACAATGACACATTGATATATTTAAAGATATATTAGGGCATCGGAATTATTATGAGGATGTCGGTTTTACCGAGGGTTGTTATATCCTCCCCACCTTGTTTTAGAGCTCGTCCTCGAGATCTACTGGAACAAGTGTGGATATTTCTTTTTCATTTCTGATTCAAGCTCCCATGTGTACTCGGGTCCTCTTTTGGAGTCCCATTTCACTTTGACCAAAACTAGTCTTTTATGTTTGAGATTCTTAATTTTCCTATCTTCAATTTGCAGAGGCTTCTCCACAAACTTGAGTTGCTCATTTATCTCTATATCTTTGAGAGGTACTATGAGTGATTCGTCAGCTAAACACTTTTTAAGATTGGATATATGAAACACATTATGTATTCCTGCCATTTCCTCTGGCAGTCGTAGCTGATAAGCTACAGGTCCTATTCTTCTGATAATTTCAAAAGGTCCAATATACCTGGGACTTAGCTTTCCTCTTTTGATGAATCTTACCACTCCTTTCCAGGGTGAAACTTTCAATAATACTTTATCTCCTTCTTGAAATTCTAAGGGTTTACGTCTGTTATTAGCATAACTCTTCTGTCGATCACGTGCTGCTTTCAGTCGTTCCTTGACTTGAATAATTTTATCGGTTGTTTCTTGTACTATCTCGGGTCCAGATAATTGTTTTTCCCCAATTTCTGCCCAACAGACTGGGGTTCTGCACTTTCGTCCATAAAGTGCTTCGAATGGTGCAGCATTGATACTTGTGTGATAACTGTTATTATAAGAAAATTCTATCAAAGGTAAGTGTTCGTCCCAATTACCTCCAAAATCAATTACACAAGCTCTAAGCATGTCCTCCATCGTCTGAATTGTTCTTTCGCTTTGTCCGTCCGTTTGAGGATGATAAGCGGTGCTTAGGTTTAGCTTAGTTCCCATTGCTCTTTGAAAACTTGACCAAAAATGAGAAGTAAAACGACTATCTCTATCAGACACAATTGATAAAGGTATGCCATGTAAAGAAACGATTTCATTTACATACAATTTGGCTAATTGTTCCATACTAAAGGTTTCCTTCATTGGTAAGAAATGAGCTGACTTGGTTAACCTATCTACAATCACCCAGATTGTATCATTTCCTTTCCTTGTTTTAGGCAATTTGGTAACAAAATCCATTGTTATCAATTCCCATTTCCAAACTGGTATTTCTAATTGTTGTAACAAACCTGAGGGTTTCTGGTGTTCAGCTTTAACTTGTGAGCAAGTTAAACATTTAGAAACATAAACTGCTATATCCTTTTTCATTCCTATCCACCAGAAATTCTTCCTTAAATCCTGGTACATTTTATCACTTCCTGGATGCATCGTATATTTAGATTTATGAGCTTCTTCTAATATACGGTAACGTAAGTTTCCTAACTTAGGTATCCAGGTTCTCTTTTTATGGAATCTCCAAATTCCATCCGTTCCTTGTTCTAATTCCTTAATTATTCCCTTTAATTTTTCAGTATCTTCCTTGATTACTGATTCTTGTGCTTTTCTAATCTGTTCGTTTAAATCTACTTGCAGATTTAATTTAAGAGAACATACCCTTTTTGGCTTTTCATAATATTTTCGACTTAAAGCGTCAGCCACCACATTGGCTTTTCCTGCATGATACTGAATATCGCAGTCATAATCACTAAGCAATTCCATCCAACGTCTTTGTCTCATATTCAACTCTTTTTGCCCGAAAACATATCTTAAACTTTTATGATCAGTGAATATGGTAAACTTACTACCATAAAGATAATGTCTCCAAATCTTAAGGGCAAAAATTATGGCTCCTAATTCCAAATCATGGGTTGAATAATTTCCTTCATGACTCTTAAGTTGTCTAGATGCATAAGCTATAACCTTTTGACGTTGCATCAATACGCATCCATAACCTAACTTAGAAGCGTCACAAAAGACTACAAAGTCTTCAGTTCCTTCTGGTAATGCTAGTATGGGTGTATGGGTTAATCTTTGCTTAAGGATCCTAAAAGCTTCTTCTTGTTTTGGTCCCCATTCAAACTTAACAGATTTACAGGTTAACTTAGTTAAAGGAATGGCTATTCTAGAAAAATCTCGAATAAATCTTCTATAATAACCGGCCAATCCTAAGAAACTTCTAACCTCAGTTGGTGACTCAGGGGTTTTCCATTTAGTAATTGCTTCGATCTTTGTTGGATCTACATGAATTCCTTCATGATTCACTAAATGTCCGAGAAATTGCACTTGTTCTAACCAAAACTCGCATTTTGAAAACTTAGCATAAAGCTTTTCTTTTCTTAACAAACTTAAAAGTAAGTGCAAGTGCTTTGCATGTTCTTCTTTACTTTTAGAGTAAATGAGAATATCATCTATGAAGACAATTATGAATTTATCCAAATATGGCTTACATATTCGGTTCATCATGTCCATAAATGCGGCTGGGGCATTGGTTAAACCAAATGGCATGACAGTAAATTCATAATGACCATACCTCGTTCTGAATGCGGTTTTAGGAATATCCTCTTCCTGTACCTTTAATTGATGATATCCTGATCTTAAATCGATTTTAGAGAAAAATTGAGCTCCTTGAAGTTGATCAAACAAATCATCGATCCTCGGTAATGGGTACCGATTCTTAATCGTGACTTTGTTCAATTCCCGGTAGTCAATGCACATACGCATCGATCCGTCCTTCTTTTTGACAAATAATATTGGTGCTCCCCATGGCGATGAACTTGGCTGTATAAATCCTTTTTCCAATAATTCGTCTAATTGTTTCTTCAGTTCTTGCATTTCAGCGGGTGCCAAACGGTAAGGTGCTTTAGCAATTGGTGCTGTTCCTGGTAGCAGATGGATTCTGAATTCGACTTCCCTGTCTGGTGGTAATCCTGGCAATTCTTCTGGGAAAATATCTGAAAATTGGGATACTACTGGGATATCTTTTAATTCTTTTCCTTTAGTGTTAGTGATTATTGAAATCAAATACACTATAGATCCTTTTCTTATACAACTTGCAGTTTTCATCACAGAGATGAATTTAGTGGATCTAAAAGGTTTATCTCCTTTAATTGAGATCTTTTCACCTCTTGGTGATTTTAATTGAATTGTCTTTTGATCACATAAAATACTGGCTTTATTGGCTATTAACCAATCCATTCCTAACACAACATCAAATCCAGCCAGATTCATTGGGTAAAGGTTTGCAATGAATTTTTGATTAAAAATTTCTATTCTTGCTCCCTGCAAGATTTCAGAAATCTTAACAGTTTCTCCATTTGCGGTTTCCACTAGACATTCTTGTGGTAGTTTAGTTAATGATTGATTTAGGAGTTTGCAAAACGAAGTATTAATAAAACTTTGGTTTGCACCAGAGTCAAATAATACTTTAGCAAAAATATCATTAACTAAAAACGTACCAGCAATGACGTATGGGATCATTTTGGCTTCGTCTGCAGTCAAAACAAATGCTCTAGCATTTCTAGGGTTCTTGTTATTTGCAGCTGGGGTCAATTTTGGGCAGTTTGTCTTGATATGACCTGGTTCCCCACAGTTGAAGCATACCCTGCTATTAGCTTTCTTCCTGCAATCTTCTTCCTTGTGACCTGAGATTTTGCAGAAATTGCAGTATATGGAGCATTTTCCAGAAGGCTTCCTTTTGCAATACTTGCAATAAGGTGCAGATGTAGAACCTACATTCCTACGGTTGAAATTCTTAGAACGGAGTTCTTGGGTAAGCCTTTGGGATAAGTTTTTCCTCTGATCTTCTTCCCTAGTACGGATTAGTTCGTCTGTCAAGGTATTGGCTAGTTCTACGGCTTCTTCTATGGTTTGAGGTCTAGCTGCCTTGACTACATGCCTAATTTCTCCAATTAATCCCCAGATGTAACGGGAGATTAATACTGGTTCAGGTGATGCAAGGGTTGGTACCATCCTAGCATATTCAAAGAATGTGGTAGTGTAACCTTTACTGTCTACCCCGGTCATTCTAAGATTTAGGAACTTATTTGCTATCTGTTCTTTTTCATTGGGAGGGCAGAATTTCCTTTCTACCATGTTCTTGAATTCTTCCCATTCCATATTATAAACCCTATCACTTCCTCTGGATTGGAGGATAGTGTTCCACCATTCTAAGGCTGCATTTTTAAACAGATTTGAAGCAAACATTATTTTATCTTCTTCAGCACACTTGCTTATTTTCAGAACTGCCTCAGTTTTCTCTATCCAGCGTAAAGCTGCAATGGGTCCTTCATTGCCCGAGAATTCTATTGGTTTGCAGGACCAGAATTCTTTGTAAGAACAACCATGTGGCATGGTTCTTCTTCTTTTGGGAACGGGCGCTTGAAGTATAAGTCCATTGTTCACGCTGTTTTCTGGTTCAGTTGGTCGCTTACTGCTATGCTTACTTTTATTATTCGCTTCTTGAACTGTTTGAATAATAAATGGCATCGCATCTATAATTCCCTGTGCCACAATATGCTGAACGGCACTATTATCCATTTGGTTTCCGTTGTTATTATTGTCCGAATTCTCATTAACCACGTTAATGTTACTCTGGTTATCGTTATTCAGATTCTCTTGATTTCCCGCGTCGGCCATCTGAATTTTAGACATTTACCAAATATTAATATCACAAATAATATTTATATATAGCCAATCACATGACACGCACTTTTTAACCAAAAGCGTCGAGCATTGCGACTTTTACTCTTTTTTTTTTTTATATAGTATGCATCAATACACACCAGTACAAAAATAAAAATTTACAGTACCGACTGAAATATAAAGCTACAATACTAATAGTATGCATCCGTAGTTTTTTTTTTCTAACACATACACACGTATATTATTATATTATTATTACTACTACCGTCCTGTCATCACGTTCACTGATATGGATTCATCCAGAAATCCATATTGCGCTCGTCGTACTTCCAGACGAGACGCTCTCCCACCTGTTGCATTCGATCACTGCTTTCTAAAATTTCCTCTCCAAAAGTCCTAAGTTCCTGGACATTTTCTGCACTCATTGGGGGTGCAGGTTCTAGGACTGGGTTTGGAAACTGAGGTACGGGTTCCTGATATGGAGGCATAGGGGCCTGATACGGGTATGGATTCTCAAAAATTTCCCTAACATATGCATCACTAATGTTGTAGGGATCTTGAGGATCTAACCCTGGGTAAGCTCCTAAGTTGGGCATTGGCACATTTTCCTGTATTGGGTTTTGTTGCACGTAGTCCCTAACATCGTCCCACCAGGGGTCGTAATTGTTTGGGTCTAAAGGATCAGGTGCAGGTATCCTAGGTATCTCCTCCGGATTGAAATCAGACATTTCTATCTGGTCTTCTACTTCCATGGGTTGGTCAAGATTTTGTGGTTGTGGTGCTAGCATTTGTTCCAGGTTTGGGTCGGCAGCAGTGGTTGCTAAAATATGGATATTAGCGATACCCCTATTGAGCATATCCTGATTATAAGCATCAGTTTCTCTTTTTGCTGCGGCTAACACTCGCTGTTCCTGCAACTTTTTCATTCTTTTCCTACGCTCGTGCGCTCCCCTACTGAACCATCCCCTCTTTTTCTGAGGAAATGGCTCTTCAGACTGAGCCTTAAACACAAAGATCCCTTCTTCTGTGTCAGCAGAATACCCTGAGAGGGCAGGCTGAGAAGAGGAGGTGCCTTCGCTCCTAGGCGAACCAGACAGTTGACGATAGGCGTCAGAAGGTCCTTGGTCACTCATACTGTAAACTAACAAATAGTCAGATAACACATAACAAGTAAATACAATTATGCACGTATTTCCATAGTTTATTTCCTAACACTTTGAATTTTGATGTCAGCAGAACACTTCTGTGGCTGAATCAGTGGCATAGCTCTGATACCACCTCCTGTCACAACCCCCGATCCCTCTTTCCCGGGAACGGGCGGCCGTGAGCCAGTTGCGGTGGTATCACGTTATTAATTTATTTGGCAGCGGAAATTTCATCAGGACCGTAGTTAGGAAATGTTTAAATCAGAGTAAACCACCTTATTTTATAATATTAAACAAATGGGTAAAACCCAAGTTTTTATTACAAACTGAATTACAGGGATAAATCCCACTTTATTGAAATAAACGCTTTCTTTTATTTAGGTAACTTTTATAGCCACTTTTCCAAGCCTTCAGTGCTCTCCAACTGGCTTCTATTTGGCTTTCACATTTTGTTACCTGAAACGCGTTTTTAAAAAGGTTTTGTCAGTGGAAAATACTGGTGAATGAATCTCAGTTTAATCAAGAATTATTAATTTAACTTAAACAGTATTGAGGGCGATTACAATGTTTCCATCTACCCAATTACTCATTCAGTAGTGTCACGTCTGACTGAGGGTCATATTACACATTGGCTAACTCGTCGTCCAATGGTAACGTTACTCAAATTTTGTATACAAAACCCCAACATACCGGCAGTAATTGTAGAATTACAAAGACTCAATCACTGCTAAATTGCATTGTAAAAAGGTTAAGGTTTTGTAAAAACTGTTAACAAAAAGGAGATTACTCACATTGCTATTCTAGGGTTTTCATTTATGATTTCCTGGTGAATATCTATAATTTACACAAATGCACGTGTGTTAGTATAATAACCCATTTTAACATTAGTAATACCCTCCCCGAGACGGCATTCCAACGACTACGTCGGGCAGAACCACGACAGCCGTTACGGAACCCTAGATCAATCGGGCAGCGTATCTAATACGTCTCCAGGGGTTATAATACTTACATCGTAGCAGAACCTCGCTAATTTAGGGGGTATTGGACTCGGGTATAATGCCCACTATTTAAAAGTGTAGAGAGACAGAAAGAAAATTGAACGAAACGGACTGAAGGCCGTTGCCTTCTATTTATAGTGTCTGATCCGAGGTTTCTCGCGGCCCGCGTGAAGTTTGGCCAGGCCTTACGCGGCCCGCATTGACTTAGGTCAATGGCGTAGCTTGGCTGGGTCACCCTATAGGCTCGACACGAGTTGGACACGTGGTCGCACCGGGTCATGCCACAATTTGGGTCGCTCGCGGCCCGCATCAACTAAACCAAACATGTACGCGGCCCGCCTTAACTTATGGTTTTGGTGAAGTCTAATTACCCACTCGCGCGGCCCGCATGAACTTGAGGTGTGGCCCTACACGGCCCGCCTCAACTTAACTTTTATTGTTTTTATTTATTTTATATAGTATAATCTATTTTGGGGCTCGGTTTTTACATACGGGGTACATACAATGACACATTGATATATTTAAAGATATATTAGGGCATCGGAATTATTATGAGGATGTTGGTTTTACCGAGGGTTGTTATACCTAAGTTCTTCTAACCAATTAAGAATTAGATCTTCTAATTGAAATAGTTCATCAAGAAGCATTTCTCTTAGAAGGTCCGGTTGAGCACATTCGAGGGAGAGATAGGGATTATTTTTACTTTCGCCCCTCTTAAGGCTACAGGAAAACAATGGATCTATATAGTGGGGCTTATAATTTAGAAAATAACATTCTAATTCTTTATGAGAGCCTCCACATATTTGACACCACGTACCATAAGAGTGCCGAAAGTAAAAAAATATCATTATCACTCATGTTTGTGTCAGAAATTACCAACCGTCGGGATCTTACGGTTCTGTTTTCAGTAACTGAATCTTGGGCACGGGGGCGTGTTGAGTGGGCACGACCCCGTGTTCAGCTTACTGTCTGACTTAAAACAGGATTGCCAACTCCAATGATTGGGCACGGTGCGTGTTCAGCAGGCACGGCCCATGCTGAGTTCTGCAGAAGCTGAAAATTACGAAAATCCTAAAAAAAAAGAAAAATTTAGAAAAAACGATTAGGCCGTTGATTCCTAACTTTCTTAAAATCCTTGTGTCCCCGGCAACGGCGCCAAAAACTTGATGCGGATTGGTGTGTATATGGAATTAAGTATATTTTAAGCCCTTTTTACACGTTAGTCAGGTTTTAAATTTATAAAACACGATATTTTACTAACACCAAACACACATATGGGCAAGTGCACCCATCGTGAGCGTAGTATAGTGTTGGCAAGATACCGAGGTCGTCCAAGGACACAAGAGCTTTTAGTACCGGTTTAATCCTCAACGTCTAATCAAATCAAATATGACCAAGCAGAAAATTGATGGTCTTTACCTTGCACCAGAAAATTCAAATATGGAGAAGAAAGGGAATAACTGATGGTCTTTACCTTGCACCAGAAAATTCAAATATGACCAAGCAGATCCCCTTGCCAGATGGTAGTAAGAAGATTAATGAGACTACAAATGCACTTGCAGAAGCACTTGCTTGTGTAAAAAGGGATAGAGAGGCCAAAAAGAAAGCCAAGGTGGATTATCCGGATCAGGGTACTTCAGGGTCAAGAGATGATGAAAATCTTTTTGATGAAAAGAAGAAGCCTACTAGAAAAGTAAGGCTACCCAAATCCATTCCGGTCAGGCGTTCAAAGTCTGTTCAAAAACCACCTCCCAAAACTGGTATTGTAACCTCTGGTGTATCAACTGCTGTTGGTACCTCAGTAGTTTCAACATTTGCTCCCACTTCAACACACACCACTTCAACACACACCACCTCAACACACACTTCATCTACTGCTTTACCACCATCACCACCAAAATCACAATCACCTCCTGTCAAAAGGCAGAAGACAGCAGATGTTAAAACATCTGTTGTAAAGACAACAGTGGTTGGAACACCAGTTGTTTCAACAGCTGTTGGTCTATCACAAACCACTGCTACTACAACCACCTTTCCATCCAAAACATCATCAGTCCCTCCTCAAATAAAGAGGAGGAGGCTAACTCCTAAAGATGATGTCACTTCACCATCCCAAACATCTTCAAAACCTTTAACCCTTGTCAATATACCAAAACCAGTTCCACTTTCTTCTGTTCCTATGCACAAACCTTTACCTCCTGCAGGTGTTCAATTTCCTCTTGAACTAGAAGCTGTCAGAGAAGAGATAAAATCCTTCTATACTGAGGATGACCCTGCCAAAAGGAGTTTGCCCTCAATCAAAGGATATCCATGGCCCAAAAACATTGATGAATATTTGAAAATAAAGGCCAAACAAGCAGAGGATATCTCACAAAGAAACTCACAAGGGAAATCTGACAAAGAAGTTTCAAGATACTACCAATATCTGCTTACACAAGTCAATTCCCTGGAACGTTTTGCAAAGAATGTTAGTCAACAAATTTCTGAAAGAGCAGCTGAAACTCTGAAGAAAGACTACATTGAAAGCATCATGTTTTACAAGAAATACAAAGGAGAGAGACACATGTACAAAGAGTGGACTATCCCAGAGCTTGAAGCTGAATCAGCCAGAATTCAAGTTATGATAAAAAGGAAAGTCACTCACACTCCTCCTGATGGGCAAAGTTCAAAAAGAATGTACCTGAAAAGCAGTTGGAACTGAAAAGAATGAAAGAAGAATTGGTTGTTGCTGAATTTGGCACCAAAAGACAAGTAGCTAGATGGAAGGAAGATTTGGTCAGGTCAACCTACAGAAGGCTGGAGGAATTAAGGAAGAAAGATCCTAAAATCCCTCAAAAACCTGACTACCCTGAAGCAGCGGTTTCAAAAGGACCATCAAAGCTGCAAATCAGGAGATCCACTACTCCAGCTTGTACTGCCTTTTACAAAAGAAGGAGTCAAAGCCAGCTAGGTGCTGAAACAGTTCAAGATATTCTTACTGGAAATGCTGTTGTAAAAGAAGGCCTGTTAAGAACGTTGAAAGAAGAACTTGAACAAGAAAATTCTGCTCCCACTGCTCAGTCAGTGATGAACCGGCCAGCCTCTCCAAATACTCTGCAAATAAGCATCTCCCAAGAAACCCACCAGGCTCAAAAATACAAAAGTGGGCAACTGACAAACAGACCCGCGTATTGACTTTGCTCAGGTCTGGTGGAGAAGTGAAGATAATATCAAGGGAACAAGCTCTTGGCCCGAGTCTTGAAGATTTGCAGGATCTCCTTGATCTTCCACTTAGCAGGGATGATGAAGATACAGATTCCCTTAGCTTTGAATTGCAATTTAAAGGCCAGATAAGGGAGCTGTTGATGAGGCAATAAAATATCCACAATAATGAAGAGTTTTGGCATTATCTGTTCCAGGGGGAGATTGTTGGGATTGAACCCTATCAGAGGAACAGATAATGTAAAGCCAAAACTGGGTCAGCTCAGTGGATTCAGAATAAGCAGATGCTGATATGCATATCTCTCCCCTTGAAAGTGATTACAACAACTGATGACCTCCTATCTGCTGATCTTACTAACTGCTGACCAATAACTGCTGCTCAATTAAAGATCTGATGAAGACTCAAGTCCTGTTGATTCAATCTACTGCCTTGAGTCAAGCACTGCTGATCCGGATAAGTGTTGCTGGGTTCACAGCAGTAGAAGGTTGCAGCAGTTGTTCTATAGTCTGTTATGTAATAGAATGTAATAGCAGTAGTTAACACAAGCAGTGTCTGTATAGATCAGAGGTTAGAGTTTGTTAGGAGGTTAGATGTCACTTTCATGGTGACGTCAGCTAAAGATGCTCAGTAGTTTGCAAGTGCTTGTAAATAGTACAGTACTTTGTACTGTTCTATTAGCTCTTCACATCATTCGTCTTCTTTGCACGAACAAACTACTGAGCTCGGGCTGAGGGGGAGTTTGCATTCATACATCATCATTGTAATCGTGTTTGAAATAAATTCAATCATTCGGTTCTATGTGTAAAGATGTTTGATTAAAAGTATTACTCTCATTTGATTGTATACAAAGTTTGTGTTCATCTTAATTTCCGCTGCACACTCATTCATTTCCATCTTATTTTACAAACAAAAGTACAATTAAAAGGAAACTCAGATCCAACAATTGGTATCAGAGCTAGAACAGTCAAATTTGATTTAACAATCATTTTGACGTAAATAGTTCAGCTCAAAACAGTTGATACTGATCGTTTGTTCGTCGTTGAAAAACAGAGTAAGGATTAATCACCATTATAGTTGATTTTTCAGTACCTGTAAAACAACAAGAATGACGTCACAATCTCAGGACGATAAAAACAACATTGGCTCGCTTTTTAAACCACCTATGATAAAAAGAAATGAGTACAACATCTGGCAGAGGAGGATGGGTCACATCCTTGCTCAACAAAGCACAGGTTGTTGGAAGTCTGTTATCTTTGGTCCTCATGTTCCTACAGTGCCAAGCGCTGAAGATGCTAAAAAATTTGTTCCTAAACCTGTTGAAAATTATACTGAAACGGATTATCAAAAATTTGAACTAGATGCTAAAGCATTTAGTATTGTTGCATCAGCGCTCCCCAACGAAATATATGCTGGACTGTTACATTGTAACAGTGCCAAAGAGTTGTGGGACGCACTTAAGGAACAGTTTGGAGGTACCGAAGAGGTCATAGAAAACAATAGGGAAATCCTGAACCAACAGTATGAAACATTTTGTCATGTTAAAGGTGAATCACTGACTCAACAATTTGAGCGTTTCAGTTGTCTCATCAGTGAACTGAGGCTTGTTAAGGTCACGTTTTCAAACTCGACTCAAAATAGCAGGTTCCTCAGATCACTGCCAGAAAAATGGGACACAATAGCTATTGTCACCAGAACTGCACCTGAGTTCAAGGATCTGACCTTGACCCAACTCCATGGTCGACTCCTGACCTTTGAGAGGGAGTTGAACCAGAAAAGGAAGTTACAAGAGTCAGGGAAAACCGTTGATGATTATTCATTCGGTAACACTGCTCTTCTGGGTCAAGAAGGATCTGGTGGTAGTGGTAAGGATCAGGGTTATGATCACTTCATTGACATAACTGCTGGTGCAAACTTCAACAACCCTGATCCTCACTCTACAGGTTATGCATTCACTGCAAATGAAAACCAGATGTCAGACAATTTAAGCTTTGAACTCAATGATTTACAGCATTTCGACCCCACTGACCTAGAAGAAATGGACATCCTGCACCAACTGGCCTTGCTAAGTGTTAGAACTAGCAAGTTTTATAAGAGAACTGGGAGAAAATTTCCAGGTCTTCATGGGAACCTAAGGGTTGGGTTGGATAAATCGAAAATCAAGTGTTACAAGTGTAACAGGTTGGGACACTTTGCTAGGGAATGTAGGAGTCAAACAATTGGTCCCATAGTTACTCACCCTAGTTCAAATCCTAGACCTCAAACTCAAAACACTGTGCACTATGCCCAAAATGCCCCAGCAGCACATGTGAACACTGCTCACTATGCTGTTGCTCCTATGCCAGTGCATTATGTCCAAACAGCTGCTCCACAAATCCAATTTGTTCAAACCCCTGCTCCCCAGGCACAAGTGCAATCTGCACCTCAAACTACTGCTCTAGTAGTTACACAACCTGAACAACAAAGTTTCTTTAGTCAAGAGTTTGTTGACTGGAGCAGTATGCCTGAAAATCTTAATGATGAAAATTTTGCACTATATGCTTCAAATGATTCTTCTCACAATGAATTTTGTTTGATGGCATTAGAGTCAATACAGGAGGGGGTTTGAATCTGAGGAGGAACAGCTGAAGGTTGAAACAGTGGAAGAGGTGACTGAAGCAGTGGTTACTGCTGTGACTGAAGAAATACTGCTGGGAGAAAGTTTAGGTGCCCTGATTGAACCAATGATAGATCTATGGTCTGAAGAAGACAAGAAAGATGAAAAGGCTGGTGAGGAAGAAGAGAGAGCTGATGAGGAAGAGAATCCTAAATGTGATTGTGCAATGATGGCTGCTGCCAAGGTATCACCTCAAGTTCTAGAAAAACTATGTTCTGACAATTGCATTATTGCTTTTGCTAACATCAAAGAGGTGAATGAAAACCTTAGGAACAAAATCTTAACTGATGAAGTCAAATTTGAAAGATCTTTAAAAGAACTTAAAAACAAGTTGACTGAAAAGGAAAAAGAGATTAGCAGTTTGAAAGAAGAGCAAAGCATAACCAAAACCCAACTCCAAACTATGGTAGAAAAATACCAAGTTTGCAAAAAGGAGTTAGAATCCACCCAGATCACTTGTGAAAAATGGGTGGAATCATGCAAAGGGTATGAGGTTATGCTTGAGAAACAGATAAAAAGCAATGTAAAATTTGGGGTTGGTTATAGAAAACATGATGATGAAAACACTGCTTTTGGAAAATCTATTTCAACCACTAATGAAACTACTGAGTTCATCCCAACAAACAAGGATGGCCAAGAAGTGAAAATCACTGACAAATTTGGTAACAAAATCACACTTGACAGACCAGTGGGTCCCTCTGCATTTGAGGAGATTGAAAATCATCAATTTAAACCAAGATGGTCTGATGAGTGTGATATCCTTGAAAATTTCAAGCCAATGGACTTTACATCAACTGATGGTGTTAAGGCTCCAAAGGCTAAAGTCATTCCTCTTAAGGATATTCCAGCAGTGGTCAAAACCTCTGCTATAAAGGAGTCTGAAAAGAGGAAGAAGAAAGAGAAAATTGATAACTTGTTTTGTGAATTCTGTGAGAAGAGGAACCATCTAACAAAAGATTGTTTCCATCTAAAAGCTTATGACTTAACCAAAACAAGTGTCACTACTTCAGCTGAAAGTTGCAGTGTTTGTGGTAAAACAAACCATAAAACTCAGGCATGTGTGTACCTCAAAAACTTCAATGAAAAGAATAATGAGTACATGGCTAAAACATCCTTGAGTTCATCAGCATCTTCACCATCTGTCAAGTTCACAAAGAAACAACCACTGTTTGTGCCAGTTCAAACAGCTGTCACAAAACAGCTGAACCAAACATCTGTCAAAAGAGATGTTCAGGTTACTGATGCACCTCCTGCCAATCAATTCAGAAAGGGCAAGGAAAAACAGTCTTACCAAAGGATTCCACACGTTTATGAGGTCTACAAAAAGCCCTCTAAACCCAGAGTGAATAGGCATCCTTTCGGTTACCAGCAGTTGATTGGGCAAGACCCCCAACAGTGGTTAGCAAAAAACAGTACTAAAACTGTCCAAACCCCTGACTTAACCACTGCCCATCACACTGCATCCATACCAGACACTGTTGAGACCCCATCCAAAGCCCTGTTGGCTTTGGAGTCCTTAATGAACTAATCCTTTTACTTCATGTGCAGGGAGCTTCTGCATGCTTTGATAGTCTATGGTATGTAGATAGTGGAGGCTCCAGGCACATGACAGGATGTAAAGCCCTCCTCAAAGACTTTAAAATCCATGGTGGGGGTGATATATCCTTTGGAAATAATAGTAAAGGGAAAGTTCCGGGGTCTGGAACAGTGCAATCTGGCAATGTAAAATTTGAAAATGTCAATCTAATAGACAATCTAAAATTCAACCTTCTGAGTGTGTCTCAAATGAGTGACAAAGGGTTTGGGTCATTCTTCACAAAAGACTGTTGTAGGATTGTTGGACCAGAAATGGTCAAAAAGATTGAAGCAAAAATTAAAAATGGTCAAACAAAACTTGTTGCTCAAAGAAGTGGCAATGTTTATGTTGTTGACATGTCTAAAGAGTGTCCCAGAGCTGATGCCTGTCTGTTCTCAGCTGCCTCTAACAAAGAGACAGAAGTTTGGCACAAAAGACTGGGACACACAAATCTTAAGACAATAACAGAAATTTCAAAAAATGGTTTGGTGAGAGGCCTGCCACAAAAATTGTTTTCATATCCTGAACATTGCATTTCCTGTTTAAAAGGAAAACAGCATAAAAGTTCCTACAAGTCCATTGAGGAGTCCAAAACAACCCAGTGCTTGCAAATGCTGCACATGGATTTGTTTGGCCCAGTTCAAGTCATGAGCCTCAAAAAGAAAAGATATTGTTTAGTTATAGTTGATGACTTTTCTAGGTTTACATGGACTTTCTTTTTGCACTCTAAAGATGAAACTGCAGGCATTTTGCAAGACTTTGTGACACAGGTTGAAAAGCAATTTGATCTTCCAGTGAAAAGCTTTAGGAGTGACAATGGCACAGAATTTAAAAATAGGGAGTTGGATGCCTTCTGTGTGAAGAAAGGGATTGTAAGGCAGTACAGCATCCCTAGAACACCAGAGCAAAATGGGGTTGTTGAAAGAAAGAACAGAACTTTGATTGAGGCTGCCAGAACCATGCTTGCAGATTCAGGTTTGCCATTAACTTTCTGGGCAGAGGCAGTAAACACGGCTTGCTATGTCCAGAACAGAGTTTTAATCAACCCCAGGCACAAAAAGACTGCCTATGAAATTCTGTATAAAATCAAACCACTGATCTCATACTTCAAGGTATTTGGCTGCCCATGCTTTATTTTGAACTTAAAAGATTCCATTTCAAAATTTGCAGCCAAAATTGATTGTGGTTATTTTCTGGGATACTCAACCACTGCCAAGGCCTACAAAGTGTTCAATGCACGGACCAAGGTAGTAGAGGAGACTCTGGATGTAAAGTTCAATGAACTTTCATCAATGAAAATCCCAGCAAATCCTGCTGAACTGTTTGATCTTGAAAAATTCACTTTTGAAAATACTATTGTCAAGACTAACAGTGCATGTCCATCAGAGGATACAACACCAGACTATGGGTATGAAGTCATCATCCCTCAAAGGTCTGCCACAAAAGGGAAAGCATCAGTTGTTCAAAACAACTGTCAAAGCTCAACCACTGCTGCATCAACAGTTGTTGATCAAAGTAGCCCATCCACCACTGCTTCCATATCCTCAACTACTGCTGACAAAAGTCCTCAAACAGTGGATAAAAGTCAGCAGTGGTCCACTCCATTACCACCCATTCCACCACCTTTTGAAGCCACTGCTGGGTCATCAAAGTCACCAGCAGTGGTTAGCTTAGATGATACACATTTGCAGCCTTCACCAACAAATGCCATCATACCATATCAAGGAGATTTAATCTTCTTGAGATCACATCCAACTGATCAAATCATTGGCAACATCAATGAAGGGGTGCTCACAAGAAGGCAAACCCAAAACATTTGTCTTTTTGCTGGTTTTCTATCACTCCATCAGCCAGTCAAGTACCAAGAGGCACTGAAAGACAACAGCTGGGTAGAAGCCATGCAAGAGGAGCTCCAATAGTTCAAGAGACAACAAGTATGGGAGCTTGTACCACTGCCAAAAGAGGTCAGTCCCATTGGCACAAAGTGGGTCTTCAAGAACAAAACAGATGAAAGGGGCATTGTTGTCAAGAACAAAGCTAGGCTTGTGGTTCAAGGTTACAGACAGGAAGAGGGGATTGATTATGATGAAACATTCGCCCCTGTTGCAAGATTGGAAGCTATCAGACTGTTCCTGGCCTTTGCTGTCAACCACAACATGAAGGTGTTTCAGATGGATATCAAAAGTGCTTTCCTCTATGGTACATTGCAAGAAGAGGTATATGTATGTCAACCTCCAGGCTTTGAGGATCCATTTTATCCTGATCATGTCTACAGGCTAAACAAAGCCTTGTATGGCCTGAAACAAGCACCAAGGGCCTGGTATGAAACTCTTTCCAACTTTCTACTCTCAAATGGTTTCAAAAGAGGTACCATTGATAAAACACTGTTTCTTAAATGGAGAGGGAAAGATTTAATGATTGTCCAAATTTATGTGGACGACATTATTTTTGGAAGCACATGTACCAAAATGTGTGAAGAGTTTAGAGAACTCATGACAGCTGAGTTTGAAATGAGTGCAATGGGTGAGCTGCAATGCTTTCTTGGTCTTCAAGTACAGCAAATGCAAAATGGAACTTTCATTCATCAAAGCAAATATGCTAAAGAACTTTTAACCAAATTTGATATGAGTGATTGTAAACCATGCAGCACACCCATGGCCACAAATAAGCTGGTCATGTCTGATGAAAAGGATGAGCTGATTGACCAAACACTTTATAGAAGCATGATTGGGTCTTTACTGTACCTAACTGCATCTAGACCAGACATCATGTTTGCAACATGTGTCTGTGCAAGAAGTCAATCAGCTCTCAGAAAATCTAATCTCATTGCTGTAAAAAGGATTCTCAGATACATAAAAGGTGCTCCCACACTTGGTATCTGGTATCCAGCTAATGGGAATATCAAGCTTTCAGGTTTCTCAGACAGTGACTTTGCTGGTTGCCACACAACAAGGAAGTCCACTTCAGGAGGGTGCCAGTTTCTAGGTGATTGCTTAGTTTCTTGGCAAAGCAAAAAGCAAGCAGCAGTTTCAACATCCACTGCTGAGGCTGAATACATTGCTGCTGCAAGCTGTACAGCCCAACTCCTGTGGCTTCAAAATCAGTTACTGGATTTTGGTATCACTACCTTAAAGACACCACTTATGCTGGATAGCCAGGCAGCAGAAAATATCATCAAAAATCCAGTTTCCCATTCTACCACCAAACACATCGACATCAGACATCACTTTGTGAGGGATTGCTATGAAAAAGGTTTGATTTCTCTGCATCATGTCCCAACTAAAGACCAGCTGGCAGATGTGCTCACAAAAGCACTTGATACAGCCACTTTTGAAAGTCTGGTCTCTAGGATTGGGATGCTGAACATGGAATAGCAAGCAACATCTTGTTTTCTATGAATAAAAGCAACAAAATGTTTTCAGAAAATCAAAAATCCATCCTTAAAAATAGCTTAAAAATGAAAATTTCATTAAAATCCTTAAAAGTCTGCCATAACCACTGATGGTTCAAAAGTCTGCTCTACATCAAAAAGTCTGCCCATTGCTGAAAGGCAACCTCTGTTCTCTCATTCCTTGATAACCACTGTTGTTCAAAAGCAGTGTCTTATCCACTGATATGCTATCTACTGATAGTAAAAATCATCCACTGCCCCCTTTCCACTGCTTTCATCCGTTGCTTTCACCAAAAGTACTGTCCTTCATTTTCACCAGTGGTTGTCACGTGGGCAGTACATAGCAGTCAGACTTTTTGTAACGGCTGCCACGTCCGCATTCACTCTTTCTCCTATAAAACTCCCCACTCACCATCCAAACAGGGTTTTACTGTCGAATTGAATTCACAAAAATTCTCTTCTCAAAGCAGTTTTTCTTTCCATCTCCCACAAAATTCCTTCGATAAATCGTTTCAAAAATGACAAAATCGAAGTCATCTGCAAAACCCACATCAAAATCCTCGAAAACAGCCTCTCAAAAGGCAATCATCACTGACATTCCATTCAGAAAATCTCACAATCTCCTGGGTCTTCTCACAAAACCAGGAACCACAGATGGTTTCGATTCCATTATCACCATCTTGGCAAAATCAAAGTACAAAACTTTGCTCACCGCCGACGCACCCATCTACTTGGCAACCCAAAGGGAGTTTTGGAAGAATGCAACCCTTGAAAAACAAGGAGACATTGCAACTGAAATCAAATCTTCCATAAAGGGTAAAGCTGTTCACATTACACCAAAATCCATCTCCGAAGTCTTTCAACTCGATGACCAGGCAGGTAAAACTTCCTTCACCAAAAACGAGTTGCACATTGACTTCATTGAAAGAGTGTATGAAGCCACAATGATGACGAAACTGACCTTAGAAAAAGGGTTATTTTCCTCCTGCAACAAGATTTTTATTTCATACCCTCCTAGTATGTGTTTCAAACAAAACCACTTCTTTCAATGAGATCCCTATAAAAATTCAAAATCTGGGATATGCGATTCTTCAAGAAGAAAATTATAACTAATCTCGGGAAATCTTTAAAGATTTGGTTAATAATGTTGAAAGTAAATCATTTTTACTGTTTCCAAGGTTTTTAAGCTATTATTTTCAAAAGAAATTCAGTAAGGATGATTTGCCTCTAATAAACCAAGGTGAAATAACTGCAATAAACTGTCTAACATCTGAAACGTTTTCACGTATGTTAGTGATGGAGAGTGTGAAACCCGAGTGTTAACGTGCTTATCTTGTGTGGTTTATTGCCGTTTACGTGATTATATACTTTGAATATGTTCACTACGAGCTTTCGTAAATTTACAGGTTTATCGCGTAATTTGGTGAATTTAAAGAGGTTAGAGATGATGCGGAACATTTGTGGATGGAAATCAAGATATATTACTTCATTGGGAACGTGTTGTGCGTTGGTAAAGACCTGCCGCTACACAAACAGAAACAATAGATCGTAACTTACGATCTATACCCGTAGCTTACGGTTAGAAGATAAATTGGACTTGGGGATGCACAAGACAAAAAGCCAAACACACGTGATAGCTTTTCTATAAACTAAAGATCATATCTATATTAATTTGAAGAGGGGATGACATCACAGTTTCAAGAGATTAGAGGCACATGCATGGCAGAATTTTGGGGAACAAAAATTACATCAACAATATTATTTTTTTTATGTCACACGCATACATTGAGAGCAGCCGCCATTTAGAGAATAATCATCATCATTAAACGCTGACATCTTGGACCAATTTGGGATTACATGCGCAGATTGTTGTAAAGGAGGGAGTAGGCACAAAAAGTCAAATATATACAACATCATCATCTCGTGGCTGGTGAAGGCACATGCAAAGCTTAAGCTTTTGGTGGAGGGATTCTTAATTATCCTGACATCACTTGGAATTCTAAAAAAATCAACATCACCTCATCACAACATAATCATCAGGTGGGTTTTTGGATAATCCAAAGAGAAAGAAAGTCACGTGGATTAGAGGACATGGTGGGGCCGAGATATGGATTGAAAAACAAAAGTTATTAATGGGCTTGAACGTTAATATACCATCTGTGGAGCCATAGTGGGCCGCACATGGGATACGAATTTGAGCAGCCCATACGTAGACTTGGGGGCGCATAAATTGAAAAGAAGGAACATCACATGAAGGGCAATCTCGACGGCAGGAGGGCTTTCAACCATGGTTCACGCATACGAAGATCATATGACCGAGATGAGCGGCTAATTCTTTAGTGATTTTCTCCGGATAGAGGGTTTTGTAAGTTAACAGATTTTATGTGTTTGGTGACAATCGTTTGACTCAGTGATCTAAGCATTCGATGCTTTTCACTTATGATTTAGTTAATTAATTGTAATCGATTGCATTTGCTTAACCTTATTCTTTGATCATTCAGTTCCCGAGAGTTCTAGTAATTGGGATATATTTGTTATGGGATTAGGGTTGGTAATTGTGATTGGTAACCACTAGATAACCTCCCGTTATGTATTGACCGGAGTACTTAGTCTTTGGTTATCACAATTAGTCGATTAGGTTAGTCCACTTATGTCTATGTAAGTGTTCGATTAAACATATAATTGAAGTTAACTGCAATTCCAAAGTCCGGAGGAACCATTGTTCTCTCCCATTGTTTCCAACTTTTTATTTTCGTAATTCGCTAGTTAATCAAACAATCAAACTATCAATTGAGTTTTACTTTTCAGCAGTAGTTAATCAAAACTGAGCATTACACACTTTCCACAACCTCCTCTGGATTCGATACCCTGCTTACCCTAGCTACCTAGGTTAATTAGGTTTTTGCATGTCACTAACGACAGACATCAAAATGGCGCCGTTGCCGGGGAGGCGTGCGCAAAGTGTTTAGTGTTAAGTTTTTAGTAAAATAGATAAAAAAAAATTCAAAAAAAAAAAAATTTCAAAAAAAAAAATCAAAAAAAAAAAATCCAAAAATAGTTTTTTATTCGTCACATATTCCATTGTTTGCTTTTACCTTGGGTATACTAGTTTTGTCTGTGCAGATTTATTGCAGATCTTATTATGGAAAGTGCTTACTGGTCATGCCGAGGTTGTGGTAGTCCATGTCACACGCGTGACGATTGTCCTGTGTTCCGAAAAATGTGTGAGGACGAACAAAGGAGAGCAGATGGGTTGGATTTTTATTCTGATGATGATGTCCACCCATACTATTCTTATTCTGATTCGCAGCGAGTTGCATATGATTACCAATCAGATACAAATTATTGTTATGATGAGCAGACATGGTATGAGAGTAGCTATGATCCGGGGATGGTACAAAGCGTGAGTTACCAAGAGGAGTATGACCATTGTTATAATGAATACTTTCAATTTTCTTATGAAGACCATCCGGTACACTATCAGGATGCCTATCATACCCAGTATACAGTTGATCAGGGTGAGTCTGAATGTGCACCCCAGTCAGATAGTTACTATCAATCACCCGAATTTAGAAGTCTTATGAAATATAGAAGACAAAGAGAGCTGGCATACATTGAAGAGCAATTGGCGAAACCTGACTTGTCAAGAGAGGACCAGTTGGAGATGTGGATTACGAAGTATAACCTTTTGATGGCTGGAGTGAAGGACGATGGGCCAAGAATGACTCCAATGGAAAAACGCCAAGCCAGGGATAGATGGGTGTCTCTACAGATGTCTCTTTCTCAAGTAAGGGATGAGGTTGTGGAGGTTAATACCACACCGGTGATTCCCCCAATTGCTGAACAGTCAGATGTGGAGAAAATTGTAGAAGGTGATGACGTGAAAGAAGACATTCCACAAAATAAGTGTGGGGATGCACATATAGAGATGAAGAAGGTGGCGGTGAAGGACATCGGGCGGATCATCATAAAGTGGTTGTGCAACAATCCAACTTATCTGCTGATATGGAGTAAAAAGAAACGCTTGTGGAGAGTTAACTATCGAGTGTATGTTGGGAACTCGATAGGAAAGTGCGGATTGAGGCCGGATTGTAGTGCATCAGTGGACATCTTGATAAAAATTAGACCCCGCTGGATCAGTGATGTCAGGTACCGTGCATTCATGGGAAATACAAGGGGTAAATGTGCACTGAGACCACCATAGCGCATATCAGGTACGGTCTGGCTGAAGACCTTTAAACTTAGCGCTCTCGGGAGGCAGCCCGAGGATGTAGAGTTTGTATTTTTTTGGTTTCGTTTTGGTGTGTTTGTGTTTTGACAGATTTCTACGTTCCATCTTCACGGATGCAATGAGTTAAGTGTGGGGATGTTTGGCAACATCCCCGATGAGATATCAGAGAATCCAAGAGATGTTTACGACCTTGTCTGATCATAGCAGCCGCACCGCTACAGACACTTGCTGATTGAATTATCAGGTTCATGTGTCCCTTTATCCTGTCTTTTATTTTTATTTGTACAAATGGTGGTGTGAACGTTTGTGTTGGGAATGGTGTTACGTGTCGAGTCGTCTAGTTGTTAGCCGTTCACGGTTTGCGGGTGGTATCTCTCGAGTTTAGACTATAAATTGCATCATACATTGGGGACAATGTATCCCAAGTGTGGGGATGCGGTAACTCGAGAGAGGGTTGATATAATTGTTGATCTTAAATGCTTGAAGTGGTTGAAATAGTGAAAAAATTTGCTGAAAATTGAAAAATTTTGAAAATTTTTGTTTCTCAAGAATGCTTGAACTACATGAAAACCTACATTTTCAATCGCTAAAGGGTTTCTTGCTGATATTAAACTAAATTAGATCCCTAGTCATGGTTGTCCCTTTAAGTTTCATGAGAGTATTTCTGACAAGTTTAGATAATAGTTGAGAAGAGATGCCTAACTAGGGGTAACATGCTTTAGGAATTACACATGCTACGTGTCGGCAACCCTTATTCCTTTTGTTCGGTGAGATATTTGAGCCTACTTCATTATTAGTTGAATTGCAATAAATGTTCATTTGCTGAGAGTAGGCCATATGTTGCTTTGTGTTAGAACTTGTGTGGTTTGATACATGCTGAGACTGTGGTTTAGCGTATGCATATAAGTGATAAAGGCATTAGGATCCATTCATTGTTCTATTTGTTGATTGTTTATCCACCCACCTTAGTTAACCATGTTGAGCCTTTTACCCTTCGTTGCTACACCTTGTTTGAGCTGTTTGATTACCAACTATGAATGACAAGTATGTTTAGAAGTATGTTATAAAAAAAATGAAAAAAAAAAACGAAATGAAAAAAAAAGAGAAAAGAAAGAAAAAGGAAAAAAAATTAGTATTGATGTTCGTTTCAAATAAATGGGTCGAAAATAACCCATGTGTTAGTATTATTGTGAATAAGTTATCATGGTTTGGTATTTTCAATTGTGTTCGCCATATAAACATAAAAAGCCAAAAATATTTCCTTATCTTTACCCGTAACCCAAAACCCAAAAGTCCTTTTGATATGTGTTACGTTATTTGATACAGTGGAGGAATGATTGCTATACAAGCTTATGATTGCAAAGTAACGTATTTGGTTTTGAGTGAAAAATATGCTAGCACCTTACACGCTAGTCTTGATTAAACCGAGAGGAGTGATCATTGTGAGGGGCGTATGGCATGTGTGTAGTATCATAAGCATGTTAGACTTAGTTAGGCAAGTCTTAAATGTTTTAAATGCGTATCACTTAATTGTCAGATTGTCAATCTCGATTGTGTCAGTCTATGGGACGGGTATGACTTTGGACCTTAAATTGCTAATTCGGTAAGGGATTTAATGGTGATTTGTTAATAAGGTGAGTAATGTTTGTGACGGTTGTTTGAGGACAATCAATGTTAAGTGTGGGGATGTGATGGAGAGTGTGAAACCCGAGTGTTAACGTGCTTATCTTGTGTGGTTTATTGCCGTTTACGTGATTATATACTTTGAATATGTTCACTACGAGCTTTCGTAAATTTACAGGTTTATCGCGTAATTTGGTGAATTTAAAGAGGTTAGAGATGATGCGGAACATTTGTGGATGGAAATCAAGATATATTACTTCATTGGGAACGTGTTGTGCGTTGGTAAAGACCTGCCGCTACACAAACAGAAACAATAGATCGTAACTTACGATCTATACCCGTAGCTTACGGTTAGAAGATAAATTGGACTTGGGGATGCACAAGACAAAAAGCCAAACACACGTGATAGCTTTTCTATAAACTAAAGATCATATCTATATTAATTTGAAGAGGGGATGACATCACAGTTTCAAGAGATTAGAGGCACATGCATGGCAGAATTTTGGGGAACAAAAATTACATCAACAATATTATTTTTTTTATGTCACACGCATACATTGAGAGCAGCCGCCATTTAGAGAATAATCATCATCATTAAACGCTGACATCTTGGACCAATTTGGGATTACATGCGCAGATTGTTGTAAAGGAGGGAGTAGGCACAAAAAGTCAAATATATACAACATCATCATCTCGTGGCTGGTGAAGGCACATGCAAAGCTTAAGCTTTTGGTGGAGGGATTCTTAATTATCCTGACATCACTTGGAATTCTAAAAAAATCAACATCACCTCATCACAACATAATCATCAGGTGGGTTTTTGGATAATCCAAAGAGAAAGAAAGTCACGTGGATTAGAGGACATGGTGGGGCCGAGATATGGATTGAAAAACAAAAGTTATTAATGGGCTTGAACGTTAATATACCATCTGTGGAGCCATAGTGGGCCGCACATGGGATACGAATTTGAGCAGCCCATACGTAGACTTGGGGGCGCATAAATTGAAAAGAAGGAACATCACATGAAGGGCAATCTCGACGGCAGGAGGGCTTTCAACCATGGTTCACGCATACGAAGATCATATGACCGAGATGAGCGGCTAATTCTTTAGTGATTTTCTCCGGATAGAGGGTTTTGTAAGTTAACAGATTTTATGTGTTTGGTGACAATCGTTTGACTCAGTGATCTAAGCATTCGATGCTTTTCACTTATGATTTAGTTAATTAATTGTAATCGATTGCATTTGCTTAACCTTATTCTTTGATCATTCAGTTCCCGAGAGTTCTAGTAATTGGGATATATTTGTTATGGGATTAGGGTTGGTAATTGTGATTGGTAACCACTAGATAACCTCCCGTTATGTATTGACCGGAGTACTTAGTCTTTGGTTATCACAATTAGTCGATTAGGTTAGTCCACTTATGTCTATGTAAGTGTTCGATTAAACATATAATTGAAGTTAACTGCAATTCCAAAGTCCGGAGGAACCATTGTTCTCTCCCATTGTTTCCAACTTTTTATTTTCGTAATTCGCTAGTTAATCAAACAATCAAACTATCAATTGAGTTTTACTTTTCAGCAGTAGTTAATCAAAACTGAGCATTACACACTTTCCACAACCTCCTCTGGATTCGATACCCTGCTTACCCTAGCTACCTAGGTTAATTAGGTTTTTGCATGTCACTAACGACAGACATCAGTTAGCACCTTGCAAAACACAAGCAGGGGTACCTGAGCAGACTTTAGCAGCTACCACTGCTCCTCAGGTATCTGCTGCTGAGCCTACTGCTCTAGGTGATCAAAGCAGCAGAACAACTGTTTTGAAACCCACACCTACCACACCAAAAAGGCCATCCAAAAAGAAAAATCAAAAACCCTCCAAACCAATCAAAAAGGCAACTCTGGCAGATGAGATACCAGAGTTAATGCCTGTGACAACACAAATGTCATTAGCAACCACTGCTGCTTCTTCCTCACAGCAGTTGGTACAAATATCTCAACCCATAACCATAACTCCTCCTGCTTCTTCACAAAAAGGACAGGTTGTACACAAAGGGCCACCACATCATGATGCTCTGGATACACTTGTCTCCATCATCCACAGCTCAATGCCCGGAGCAATTCCGCCTTCTAGACCCATCATCACATCCTCAATTCCCCCAAAAACACAACTACTATTGGATGCAATTGACTTGAACCAGGAACTATCCAGTCCTTCTCAATCACCTGTCAATGAGAATATACCTCAACAAATGACTGGGCCTCCTGTATCATCCATTGCTAACCCACCAACAAAACCTGAGGAGGTTACACCCATCGAGTTACAAGTAACTCTTTGTGGTAATCCAAGTGAAGCAGCCACTACAACTGTTGAACCTACAGGTTTACAGTTGGGCAGTGGTTTCATTAATAAGACTTCCTTGGAGGCAATTCCTTACATAGCACCTCTGCCAACCACCAGTGGATTTATATATCTAACTGGCATCATCAAAAGGTTGTCAAGTGTTGAAGGAAGAAGACCCCAGTACCAAGAAAAAGGGGCATCAGTGGTTAGTGTTTGGAATAAATTCCCTACATTTGCCACTGATAAAACCACTGTTAGTGGGAAATCAGATGATCCCATTAAATTGGGTGATGATTTAAAGAACCAGAAATTGACGGATCGTGTTGAAAAACTTGATAACTCTGTTGCAGAGCTCAAAAATATGCTCCAGCAGTTGTTACAGGTACAAAAGGTACAATCCACTGTTGTTCCACCTCAAGCACCTGCTCTACAACAAGCACCTGCTACAAATGAGCTCTGGAATCTCTTTCAACCTTATCTCCATCATCAGGCACTACTGGCAGATCAGCAACATGAAAAACATGTTCAACAGCTGAGAAATGCTATGGAGTCTAGGTTCAAAGACACTCAGGCTGATCTAAAGGCTCTCAAAACTCAGATCCTGCACACCACTGGCACTGCTCCTCCACCTGTATTTTTCATTGATCACCTCCCTGAAGATAATGCCAATAAGGGGGAGAAAATTCAAGAATGGAGAAGAAAGGGAATAACTGATGGTCTTTACCTTGCACCAGAAAATTCAAATATGACCAAGCAGATCCCCTTGCCAGATGGTAGTAAGAAGATTGATGAGACTACAAATGCACTTGCAGAAGCACTTGCTTGTGTAAAAAGGGATAGAGAGGCCAAAAAGAAAGCCAAGGTGGATTATCCGGATCAGGGTACTTCAGGGTCAAGAGATGATGAAAATATTTTTGATGAAAAGAAGAAGCCTACTAGAAAAGTAAGGCTACCCAAATCCATTCCGGTCAGGCGTTCAAAGTCTGTTCAAAAACCACCTCCCAAAACTGGTATTGTAACCTCTGGTGAATCAACTGCTGTTGGTACCTCAGTAGTTTCAACATCTGCTCCCACTTCAACACACACCACCTCAACACACACTTCATCTACTGCTTTACCACCATCACCACCAAAATCACAATCACCTCCTGTCAAAAGGCAGAAGACAGCAGATGTTAAAACATCTGTTGTAAAGACAACAGTGGTTGGAACACCAGTTGTTTCAACAGCTGTTAGTCTATCACAAACCACTGCTACTACAACCACCTTTCCATCCAAAACATCATCAGTCCCTCCTCAAATAAAGAGGAGGAGGCTAACTCCTAAAGATGATATCACTTCACCATCCCAAACATCTTCAAAACCTTTAGCCCTTGTCAATATACCAAAACCAGTTCCACTTTCTTCTGTTCCTATGCACAAACCTTTACCTCCTGCAGGTGTTCAATTTCCTCTTGAACTAGAAGCTGTCAGAGAAGAGATAAAATCCTTCTATACTGAGGATGACCCTGCCAAAAGGAGTTTGCCCTCAATCAAAGGATATCCATGGCCCAAAAACATTGATGAATATTTGAAAATAAAGGCCAAACAAGCAGAGGATATCTCACAAAGAAACTCACAAGGGAAATCTGACAAAGAAGTTTCAAGATACTACCAATATCTGCTTACACAAGTCAATTCCCTGGAACGTTTTGCAAAGAATGTTAGTCAACAAATTTCTGAAAGAGCAGCTGAAACTCTGAAGAAAGACTACATTGAAAGCATCATTTTTACAAGAAATACAAAGGAGAGAGACACATGTACAAAGAGTGGACTATCCCATAGCTTGAAGCTGAATCGGCCAGAATTCAAGTTATGATAAAAAGGAAAGTCACTCACACTCCTCCTGATGGGCAAAGTTCAAAAAGAATGTACCTGAAAAGCAGTTGGAACTGAAAAGAATGAAAGAAGAATTGGTTGTTGCTGAATTTGGCACCAAAAGACAAGTAGCTAGATGGAAGGAAGATTTGGTCAGGTCAACCTACAGAAGGCTGGAGGAATTAAGGAAGAAAGATCCTAAAATCCCTCAAAAACCTGACTACCCTGAAGCAGCGGTTTCAAAAGGACCATCAAAGCTGCAAATCAGGAGATCCACTGCTCCAGCTGGTACTGCCTTTTACAAAAGAAGGAGTCAAAGCCAGCTAGGTGCTGAAACAGTTCAAGATATTCTTACTGGCAATGCTGTTGTAAAAGAAGGCCTGTTAAGAACGTTGAAAGAAGAACTTGAACAAGAAAATTCTGCTCCCACTGCTCAGTCAGTGATGAACCGGCCAGCCTCTCCAAATACTTCTGCAAGTAAGCATCTCCCAAGAAACCCACCAGGCTCAAAAATACAAAAGTGGGCAACTGACAAACAGACCCGCGTATTGACTTTGCTCAGGTCTGGTGGAGAAGTGAAGATAATATCAAGGGAACAAGCTCTTGGCCCGAGTCTTGAAGATTTGCAGGATCTCCTTGATCTTCCACTTAGCAGGGATGATGAAGATACAGATTCCCTTAGCTTTGAATTGCAATTTAAAGGCCAGATAAGGGAGCTGTTGATGAGGCAATAAAATATCCACAATAATGAAGAGTTTTGGCATTATCTGTTCCAGGGGGAGATTGTTGGGATTGAACCCTATCAGAGGAACAGATAATGTAAAGCCAAAACTGGGTCAGCTCAGTGGATTCAGAATAAGCAGATGCTGATATGCATATCTCTCCCCTTGAAAGTGATTACAACAACTGATGACCTCCTATCTGCTGATCTTACTAACTGCTGACCAATAACTGCTGCTCAATTAAAGATCTGATGAAGACTCAAGTCCTGATGATTCAATCTACTGCCTTGAGTCAAGCACTGCTGATCCGGACAAGTGCTGCTGGGTTCACAGCAGTAGAAGGTTGCAGCAGTTGTTCTATAGTCTGTTATGTAATAGAATGTAATAGCAGTAGTTAACATAAGCAGTGTCTGTATAGATCAGAGGTTAGAGTTTGTTAGGAGGTTAGATGTCACTTTCATGGTGACGTCAGCTAAAGATGCTCAGTAGTTTGCAAGTGCTTATAAATAGTACAGTACTTTGTACTGTTCTATTAGCTCTTCACATCATTCGTCTTCTTTGCATGAACAAACTACTGAGCTAGGGCTGAGGGGGAGTTTGCATTCATACATCATCATTGTAATCGTGTTTGAAATAAATTCAATCATTCGGTTCTATGTGTAAAGATGTTTGATTAAAAGTATTACTCTCATTTGATTGTATACAAAGTTTGTGTTCATCTTAATTTCCGTTGCACACTCATTCATTTCCATCTTATTTTACAAACAAAAGTACAATCAAAAGGAAACTCAGATCCAACAATTGGTATCAGAGCTAGAACAGTCAAATTTGATTTAACAATCATTTTGACGTAAATAGTTCAGCTCAAAACAGTTGATACTGATCGTTTGTTCGTCGTTGAAAAACAGAGTAAGGATTAATCACCATTATAGTTGATTTTTCAGTACCTGTAAAACAACAAGAATGACGTCACAATCTCAGGACGATAAAAACAACATTGGCTCGCTTTTTAAACCACCTATGCTAAAAAGAAATGAGTACAACATCTGGCAGAGGAGGATGGGTCACATCCTTGCTCAACAAAGCACAGGTTGTTGGAAGTCTGTTATCTTTGGTCCTCATGTTCCTACAGTGCCAAGCGCTGAAGATGCTAAAAAATTTGTTCCTAAACCTGTTGAAAATTATACTGAAACGGATTATCAAAAATTTGAACTAGATGCTAAAGCATTTAGTATTGTTGCATCAGCGCTCCCCAACGAAATATATGCTAGACTGTTACATTGTAACAGTGCCAAGGAGTTGTGGGACGCACTTAAGGAACAGTTTGGAGGTACCGAAGAGGTCATAGAAAACAATAGGTTATCCTGAACCAAAAGTATGAAACATTTTGTCATGTTAAAGGTGAATCACTGACTCAACAATTTGAGTGTTTCAGTTGTCTCATCAGTGAACTGAGGCTTGTTAAGGTCACGTTTTCAAACTCGACTCAAAATAGCAGGTTCCTCAGATCACTGCCAGAAAAATGGGACACAATAGCTATTGTCACCAGAACTGCACCTGAGTTCAAGGATCTGACCTTGACCCAACTCCATGGTCGACTCCTGACCTTTGAGAGGGAGTTGAACCAGAAAAGGAAGTTACAAGAGTCAGGGAAAACCGTTGATGATTATTCATTCGGTAACACTGCTCTTCTGGGTCAAGAAGGATCTGGTGGTAGTGGTAAGGATCAGGGTTATGATCACTTCATTGACATAACTGCTGGTGCAAACTTCAACAACCCTGATCCTCACTCTACAGGTTATGCATTCACTGCAAATGAAAACCAGATGTCAGACAATTTAAGCTTTGAACTCAATGATTTACAGCATTTCGACCCCACTGACCTAGAAGAAATGGACATCCTGCACCAACTGGCCTTGCTAAGTGTTAGAACTAGCAAGTTTTATAAGAGAACTGGGAGAAAATTTCCAGGTCTTCATGGGAACCTAAGGGTTGGGTTGGGTAAATCGAAAATCAAGTGTTACAAGTGTAACAGGTTGGGACACTTTGCTAGGGAATGTAGGAGTCAAACAATTGGTCCCATAGTTACTCACCCTAGTTCAAATCCTAGACCTCAAACTCAAAACACTGTGCACTATGCCCAAAAGGAAGACAAAAACACACTTTTTCCAACATTAGTACTAAAAAAGGGTTAGTTTTATGTCACAATTGATGTAATTTATATGTTGCATTTTGTGCACATCAGGAGGGCAGAACTCTTTCATCATCAGTTCCTTCAGCTCATCCCACATTAAACCATAAGCCGCGTCGTTTCCTCTCTTGTTTCTCTCGACCGTCCACCAGTCTAAAGCACGGGACTGGAAGACGCCGGTGGCGTTAATAGTTCGGAGGTTGTCAGGACAGTTGCTCTGACGCAGGGTGACTTCAATAGAATCAAACCATTGAAACATGGCCGTAGGACCATCTTCGCTGGTAAATTCCTTTGGACCGCAAGATTTGAATTGCTTAAAGCTAAAAGCAGACTTCGGCGAATCTGTCCGGGATTCTTCAGACGATTTGCTAGTGTTTTCGTTCAACTCACTGACGATCTGGGGGATGACCTTCGCCATTTGCTTAGCGACAATGGCGGCGATACGTTTGTCATCGTGGTTGCGGCGCGCTGATCGTGAGTGAAAGGATCCAATTGACGACATTGTCTGCAATAGACAGCGCCATAGGATTCAAAACACTATTTCGATTAAGCCTAACATAGTCTAATGAAACACCAAAAGCTACCTTATATAAAGCACAGGAACATGTCTACCATACAAGCACATAATCATATAATCACAAAACACATAAGCACGTAGGAGCACATAAGACACAGAAAACACGTAAAGCATAGAAGCATATAAGCACATGAGGCAGTCAGAATACAGAAACCTATCATTTAAGGTCGTGCGTTTGAGAATAGCGATTGCGAGTACACCGCGAGTAGTATAGCATAAGCGAGTAACAACGATTTGTTAGCGATTTGAGGTAGATGTGCAGTGCGGTTTGTGTGTGTTGATCAAAGCGAGAAGCGGAAAACGTATAAATCACCAAAATTGAAACATGTAAATAGGTGATACCATATAAAACACATAAAATTTCACATAAAATCGAAAAATATCAGAGTCAGCAGTTGCGGGCTCAGAATCGAAACACATAAAATCGGCGATTGCGAGATCGAAATCGAAAATAGATTGTCTAAGGCTAGATAGACATCGTTTACCCAAAGCGATTCGACTATTCACAAGGACCTTTGGTACACACTTTGGCTTTCAGGACTATGCTCTCGCCTCGATTTTGAGCGAATGGCACGCATCCTTCCAGTTACGGTGTGACTTTAAGTCGTTGGAGTCTGTTGAGACTTTGGTGAGAGTTTTGTAAACCGAAATGCGAACGGAACAATTCGTCAAGGTTCGGGTTTCACCTCTGACTTAACAGCTTAGTTCCTGTTTTGATAAAATAGAGAAGAAAATCTGCGTCAAAGTGCGGATTTCACTCTTGATTCAACGCAAATTCTCCTGTTTATAGTAAAATGAGGGTCGAACAAGCGATTTAATCGAGAGTTTGCGGTTTCCACACCTAATCTCGATCCAATCACTGGTTCATATTTGAAAATAGTGCAGTGCGACTGCCTAAGGAAAGGCAGTGTGATAGTATAGCGTGAGTGCGAGGCGATCGAGATATAGCAATAAGCTCGTACAGACATCGATATTCTCCATACAAAAGCATGTTTCGACAACTCATATTTCGAATAAAAATAAATTGTTCGTTTGTTTCTAGACTCTTCCTAACTTGGTTCCATATAGCAAGCATCCTAGCAGATAGCATCCTAAACACCTGTCACATACGTTAAAATACGGGCCAAACACACAGTGTAAAGGTGAGCATACAAGTTTGATAATAGCATAATAGAGTTCGAAATAGTTTACGCATAATCAGCATGTAACATGTACAAAGTGAAGGCAAGTAGGTTATTGACAGAGAAATATGCACAGACATGACTGCGAGTTGTAGAATGCGCAACACATATCCCCACTGGGACACGTGAAGTAAAGCCCTTAACAACCCCTGTCCACGACAGGTGCTGAGTCCAAACTATAGTACTATCGTTGCTAAGGTGTCAGGCAACAATCACTGTGTTAACATAACATACAAGCATTCATCGAATAACACGTATAACATGCGAGAGCGATTAACGTATAAATAGTGCTTGTGTTGTGTGTAGTTTGTGATTTAGAATAAGTAACGTATGTAACACCCAAAATTGCATAAAGCAAAAAGGGTTCGAGTATACTCACAGATTGTGTTTAACAAATAAACACAACCTTGGATTGAAGGGAGCGCTGAGAGAGATTAGCCTGAACAGTTAACGATAGCATAAACGATAAGCGGCGCGTAAAACGGTGCAATAATACCAAGTGTCGGACGGTAATCCGATCGGATGGCAATCCGGTCAGATGGTCGGTCGATCGGATGGCAATCCGTTTGGATGGTCATCCGATCGGGTGACCATTCGATTGGGTTGTCATCTCGTCTGGTAAGGATGTGTTTGTGTATGATGGTTTTTCTTTTGAAGTTTTTGTTGTAGCATTTTGAAAACAGAGAAATATCTCTACCTTTCAGGTTGATCGATCGAACGGGGGTTCGATCGGGTAGCGATCCGATTGGTGGGACACTTAGTGAGAACAAGTTCACAGCAGTTTGTCCCTTGATCGGATAGCAATCCGATCGGGTGGCAATCTGTTGGTCTTTGTTCATGCATTGAACATGTTGAAAATTGTTAAGTGTTGAAACCAAGTGCAGTCCGATCGGATGGCTGTTTGATCGGATGGCAATCCGATCAGACGGCAATCCGTCCCAACCATCTGCTCGTCTTGACACTTGTTCGTTTTGAAAGTTGTGTAGTTTTATCGAGACGTGTGATAATGTGCTAACCAACCGAACCCCATCTTGACCCAAGTGAGCCGATCGAACAGGAACCACCCTAGTCCGACCAGTTAACCTGTTCAAGAAGGTTGTTCACGTTTAACCTGAAACCGATAGTCTCTTTGATAGAATTTAGATCTTGAGCCAATACATCACTAAGAAGTAGTAGGAGATCAGGACGAGCTCCGATTCTATCGGTTTTGAGTGCATTGAGTGTAAAAGAGTTGAAAGAAAGTTAGAAAACCATCTTTCAATCCTTTTCACCATGAACATGTTCAGATGTCGCAACCCCCGCCCCCTATCTGTCCGGGGAACGGGCGGCCGCGAACAATAGTGTTGGTGGTATCGGTGTTTATTAATTTGGCAGTGGAAATTACATCAGGACCGTAGTTAGGAAATATTTTATCAGAGTAAAACACCATATTTTATATAAATAAGTAAATTGAGATAAAACCCAAGTTTTCATTACAAACTGATTTATAGGGATAAATCCCATTTTATTGAAATAAAACATCTTTTTTTATTTAGGCAACTTTCATAGCCACTTTTCAGAGCCTTCAGTGCTGTCCAGCTGGCTTCTAGTTGGCTTTCACATTTTACCTGAAATGTGTTTAAAAACATTTTGTCAGTGGGAAATACTGGTGAGTGAATCCCAGTTCAATCAAGAAGAGTTTTATTGATTTGCGGTATTGAGAGCGTTTACAATGTTTATATCTACATAATTACTCATTCAGTACTGTCAATCCTGACTTGTGGGTCATATTACACATTGGCTAACTCTTTGTCCAATGGTAACGTGTCTTACATTTTGTATACAAAACCCCAACATACCGGCAGTAACTGAAGACTACAAAGACTCAATCACTGCTTAATCACATTGTAAAATATTTAAGGTTTTGTAAAAAGAGTTTGTAAAAAGAAGATTACTCACATTGCTGTCTTAGGTTTTCTGTAAGGGTTCCCTGGTGATTATCTATAATTTATACAAGTGCACACGTGTTAGTATAATAACCCTTAATATTTACATTAGTAATACCCTCCATGAGACGGCATTCCAACGACTACGTCGGGCAGAACCTCGACAGCCCTTACGGAACCCTGGATCAATCGGGCAGCGTATCTAATACGTAACCGGGGTTATGATACTTACAACGGAGCAGAACTTCGTTATTTAGGGGGTATTATACCCGAGAATTATGTTTGCTTCTTCAGAAATTCGTGAGAAAGAAAGGAAATGAGCGAGTCGACTGAACTGCCGAGGCCTCCTTTATATAGGGCCTGAATTCGAGTTCCTCGCGGCCCGCGTAGGATTTAACCGGGGCTTACGCGGCCCGCGTAGTAGACTGGGTAGGCCCTAGCCTGGCCCAGTCACTGGTATAGGTTTGACGAGTGGCTGCCACGTGGCAGCCCAGGGTCTCACCGCGTTGATGATCGCTTGCGGCCCCCATAAGATCCCTAAGGGGTCTACGCGCCCCGCGACAGCCCATAAAATTTTGTTTTTATTTTATTTTTAAATATATAATGTATTCAGGGTCCGTTTTTCGCATACGGGGTGTATTTTAGGACATATTGGGACATTTTAATATATTTTTAGGGTGTCGGTTTATTTTGGAGGGTTGTTATATCCTCCCCACCTTGTTTTAGAGCTCGTCCTCGAGATCTACTGGAACAGGTGTGGATATTTTCTTTGCATTTCTGATTCAAGCTCCCATGTGTATTCTGGTCCTCTTTTGGAGTCCCATTTCACTTTGACCAGAACTAATCTCTTGTGCTTGAGATTCTTAACCTTTCTGTCTTCAATCTGTAGAGGCCCCTCTACAAATTTTAACTGGTCATTTACCTTTATATCCTGAAGAGGTACTACCAGTGATTCATCAGCTAAGCATTTCTTGAGATTAGATACATAAAATACATCATGTATTCCTGCCATTTCCTCTGGCAGTTGTAGCTGATAAGCTACAGGTCCTATTCTTTTAATAATCTCAAAAGGTCCAACATACCTGGGGCTTAGCTTTCCCCTTTTTATGAATCTTACCACTCCTTTCCAAGGAGAAACTTTTAATAACACTTTGTCTCCTACTTGAAATTCCAACGGCTTGCGTCTGTTATCTACATAAGTCTTTTGTCGATCACGTGCTGCTTTCAGTCGTTCCTTGACTTGAATAATCTTGTCTGTCGTTTCTTGCACTATCTCAGGTCCAGATAGTTGCTTTTTCCCAATTTCTGCCTAACAGACTGGGGTTCGGCACTTTCGTCCATAAAGTGCTTCGAATGGTGCAGCATTGATAATGGTGTGATAACTGTTATTATAATAAAATTCTATTAATGATAAGTGATCGTCCCAATTACCTCCGAAATCAATTACACAAGCTCTAAGCATGTCTTCCATTGTTTGAATTGTTCTTTCGCTTTGTCTGTCCGTTTGAGGATGATAAACGGTGCTTAGATTCAACTTGGTTCCCATTGCTTTTTGGAAACTTGCCCAAAAATGAGAGGTAAAACAGCTATCTCTATTAGAAACAATTGATAAAGGAATTCCATGTAATGAAACTATTTCATTTACATATAACTTAGCTAATTGTTCCATACTGAAAGTTTCCTTCATTGGTAGGAAATGAGCTGACTTAGTTAGCCTGTCCACAATCACCCAGATTGTGTCATTACCTTTTCTTGTTTTGGGTAATTTGGTAACAAAATTGTTATTAATTCCCATTTCCAAACTGGCATCTCTAATTGCTGCAATAAACCTGAGGGTTTCTGGGGTTCAGCTTTGACTTGGGAACAAGTTAAACACTTAGAAAAATAAGCTGCTATATCCTTTTTCATTCCTATCCACCAAAAATTCTTTCTTAAATCTTGATACATCTTATCATTTCCGGGATGCATCGTATACTTAGACATATGGGCTTCTTCTAATATACGGTGGCATAGGTTTCCTAATTTAGGTATCCACATTCTTTTCTTATGGAATCTCCAAATTCCATCTGTTCCTTGTTCTAATTCCTTAATCATTCCTTTTAATCTTTCAGTATCATACTTGATTACTGATTCTTGTGCCTTTCTAATCTAATCATTTAAATCTACTTGTAGATTTAATTTAAGAGAACGTACCCTCTTTGGCTTTTCATGATACTTCCGGCTTAAAGCATCAGCCACTACATTTGCCTTTCCTGCATGATACTGGATATTACAACCATAATCACTAAGTATCTCCATCCAGCGTCTTTGTCTCATATTCAACTCTTTTTGCCCGAAAACATACCTTAAACTCTTGTGGTCAGTGAAAATGGTAAACTTACTACCATAAAGGTAATGTCTCCAAATTTTCAGGGCAAAAATTATAGCTCCTAATTCTAGATCATGGGTTGAATAATTCTCTTCATGATTCTTAAGTTATCTAGATGCGTAAGCTATAACCTTTTGGCGTTGCATTAATACACATCCATAACCTAACTTAGAAGCATCACAATAAACTACAAAATCTTTAGTTCCTTCTGGTAACAATAGTATGGGTGCATGGGTTAGTCTTTGCTTAAGAATTCTAAAGGCTCCTTCCTGTTTTGGTCCCAATTCAAACTTAACGGATTTACAGGTTAGCTTAGTCAAGGGAATGGCTATTCTAGAAAAATCTCGAATAAACCTTCTATAATAACCGGCCAATCCTAGGAAACTTCTAACCTCGGTTGGTGACTCAGGGGTTTTCCATTTAGTAATATCCTCGATCTTGGTAGGATCCACATGAATTCCTTCATGGTTGACTAAGTGTCCAAGAAATTGTACCTGTTCTAACCAAAACTTGCACTTTAAAAATTTAGCATAAAGCTTTTCCTTTCTGAGTAAACTTAAAAGTGCGTGCAAATGTTCTGCATGTTCCTCTTTACTCTTAGAGTAAATAAGAATATCATCTATAAAAACAATTATGAATTTATCCAAATATGGTTTACATATTCGGTTCATCATGTCCATAAATGCAGCTGGGGCATTGGTTAAACCAAATGGCATGACAGTAAATTCATAATGGCCATACCTTGTTCTAAACACACTCTTAGGAATGTCCTCTTCCTGTACCTTTAATTGATGATATCTTGATCTTAAATCGATTTTCGAGAAAAATCGAGCTCCTTGCAATTGATCGAACAGATCATCGATTCTTGGTAATGGATACCGGTTCTTAATCATGACCTTGTTCAATTCGCGGTAGTCAATGCACATACGAATCGATCCGTCCTTCTTCTTAAAGAATAAGATTGGTGCTCCCCACGGCGATGAACTTGGCTGTATGAGTCCTTTCTCCAACAATTCGTCTAATTGTTTCTTCAGTTCCTGCATTTCGGCGGGTGCCAAACGGTAAGGTGCTTTGGCGATCGGTGCTGTTCCTGGTAGTAGATGGATTCTGAATTCAACTTCCCGGCTATCACATCCGGAATCATCTTGGCTTCATCTGCAGTCAGAAAAAATGCTATAGCATTTTTAGTGCTCTTGTTGTTCGTAGCTGGAGCTAGTTTAGGACAGTTTGGCTTGATGTGCCTTATTCTCCGCAGTTGTAGCATATCCTATTGTTAGGTTTCTTCCTGCAGTCTTCTTCCTTGTGTCCAGACATTTTGCAAAAGTTGCAGTAGATGGAGCGTCTTCCAGAATGCTTCCTTTTGCAATACTTGCAGTAAGGTGCAGAGGTAGAACCTATATTTCTCCCACGGTTGGAAGTTCCAGAACAGAATTCTTGGGTAAGCCTTTGAGCTAGGTTCCTCCTTTGATCCTCTTCTCATGTACGCACTAACTCATCAGTCAAGGTATTTGCTAGTTCTACAGCTTCTTCTATGGGTTGGGGTCTAGCTGCCTTGACTACATGCCTAATCTCCCCAATTAATCCCCAGATGTAACAGGAGATTAATACTGGCTCAGGTGATGCAAGGGTTGGTACTATCCTAGCATATTCAAAGAATGTGGTAGTATAACCTTTACTATCCACCCCGGTCATCCTAAGGTTCAGGAATTTATTTGCTATTTGTTCCTTTTCATTGGGAGGGCAGAATTTCCGTTCTACCATATTCTTAAATTCCTCCCATTCCATATTATAAACCCTGTCACTTCCCCTAGACTGAAGGATAGTGTTCCGCCATTCTAAGGCTGAGTTCTTAAACAGATTGGAAGCAAACATTATCTTACCTTCTTCCGCACACTTGCTTATTTTTAAGACAGCCTCAGTCTTTTCTATCCAGCGTAGAGTTGCAATGGGTCCTTCATTGCCCGAGAATTCTATTGGTTTGCAGGACCAGAATTCTTTGTAAGAACAACCATAAGATATGGTTCTTCTTCTTTTGGGAATGGGCACTTGAAGTACAGGTCCATTGTTTACGCTGTGTTCCGGTTCAGTTGGTCACTTACTGCTATGCTTACTTTTATTATCAGCTTCCTTAACAGTTTGAATAATAAATGGCATTGCATCTATAATTCCTTGTGCCAAAATATGTTGGATAGCACTATTATCCACTTGAGTTTCCATTGTTATTGTTGTTTGGATTCTCATTATTCGAGTTATTGTCGTTCTGGTTATTATCATTCTGGTTTTCCTGGTTTACTTCGTTGTCCATCTGTATTATAAACATTTATCACGTATTAATATCGCAAGATAATATTTAATATAACTAATCACACAACATGCAGGTTGATAAAAAACGTCGAGCATTGCGACTTACTCTTTCTTGTAATATGCATCTAGTACAAACCAACACTGGAAATTAAAATTACAATACAACTGAATTTAAAATTACACTACTAGTAGGCATCCGGATATATATATATATATATATATATATATATATATATATATATATATATATATATATATATATATATATATATATATATATATATATTCTATATACACACATATTATATTATTATATTATTATATTATTATTACTATCTCCAACATCACCTTCACGGATATGGATTCATCCAGAAATCCATATTGCGCTCGTCATACTTCCAGACGAGTCGCTCTCCAACATGTCTCATCCTCTCGCTACTTTCTAAGATTTCCTCACCGAATGTCCTGAGTTCTTGCACATTTTCTGCACTCATTGGGGGTGCAGGTTCTGGGACTGGGTTTGGAATCTGAGGCATGGGTTCCTGGTATGGGTAAGGATTCTCTAAAATTTGCCTAACGTACTGATCGCTATCGTAGTAGGGATCTAGAGGGTCCAAACCTGGGTAAGCTCCTAGATTCGACATGGGCATGTCTTCTGGTATTGGGTAACGTTGCACCTAGTCCCTATTGTCATCCCACCACGGGTAGTAATTTGGGTCTAAGGGATTGGGTGCTGGTACCCTAGGTATCTCTTCTGGGTTAAAATCAAGCATTTCAACTTGATTTTCTGGGTTGTTTTCTACTTCCATTGGTTGGTTGGGAAATAGTGGTAGTGGTTGGGGTGCTATGAATTATTCCAGGTTAGGGTTGGCTGTGGTTGCTAGGATATGGAAATTGGCTAGGCTTCTATTAAGCATATCCTGGGCATGGGCATCTGTCTCTCTTTTAGCGGCTGCTAGGGTTCTCTGTTGTTGCAACTTTTTCATTCGTTTCCGACGCTCATGTGCTCCCCTACTGAACCATCCTCTCTTTTTAGGAGGGAATGGCTCTTCAGACTGAGCCTTAAACACGAATATTCCTTCTTCATTATCAGCTGAGTACCCTGAGAGGGTAGGCTGTGAAGAGGTGCCTTCGCTTCTAGGTGAACCAGACAACTGACGATACGCGTCGGATGGTCCTTGGTCGCTCATACTGTAAACTAAAAAATAGTCAAATAACACATAACAATAAAATACAATTATGCACGTATTTCTGTAATTTATTTCCTAACACTTTAGATAAATTTTGGTGTCAGCAACACTTCTGTGGCTGAATAAGTGGCTTGGCTATGATACCACCTTCTGTCGCAACCCCCGCCCCCTATCTGTCCCGGGAACGCGCAACCGCGAACAACAGTGTTGGTGGTATCGGTGTTTATTAATTTGGCAGCGGAAATTACATCAGGACCGTAGTTAGGAAATATTTTATCAGAGTAAAACACCATATTTTATATAACTAAGTAAATTGAGATAAAACCCAAGTTTTCATTACAAACTGATTTATAAGAATAAATCCCATTTTATTGAAATAAAACATCTTCTTTTATTTAGGTAACTTTTATAGCCACTTTTCCAAGCCTTTAGTGCTGTCCAGCTGGCTTCTAGTTGGCTTTCACGTTTTGTTACCTGAAACGCGTTTAAAAACATTTTGTCAGTGGGAAATACTGGTGAGTGAATCCCAGTTCAATCAAGAAGAGTTTTATTAATTTGCGGTATTGAGAGCGATTACAATGTTTATATCTACACAATTACTCATTCAGTATTGTCAATCCTGACTTGTGGGTCATATTACACATTGGCTAACTCTTTGTCCAATGGTAACGTGTCTAACATTTCGTATACAAAACCCCAACATACCGGCAGTAATTGAAGACTACAAAGACTCATTCACTGCTTAATCACATTGTAAAATATTTAAGGTTTTGTAAAAACAGTTTGTAAAAAGGAGATTACTCACATTGTTGCCTTAGGTTTTCTGTAAGGGTTCCCTGGTGATTATCTATAATTTATACGAATGCACACGTGTTAGTATAATAACCCTTAATATTTACATAAGTAATACCCTCCCCGAGACGGCATTCCAACGACTACGTCGGGCAGAACCTCGACAGCCGTTACGGAACCCTGGATCAATCGGGCAGCGTATCTAATACGTAACTGGGGTTATGGTACTTACAACGTAGCAGAACTTCGTTATTTAGGGGGTATTATACCCGAGAATTATGTTTACTTCTTTATAAATTCGTGAGAAAGAAAGGAAACGAGCGAGTCGACTGAACTGCCGAGGCCTCCTTTATATAGGGCCTGAATTCGAGTTCCCCGTGGCCCGCGTAGTATTTAATCGGGGATTACGCGGCCCGCGTAGTAGACTGGGTAGGCCCTAGCCTGGCCCAGTCACCAGTATAGGTTTAACGAGTGGCTGCCACGTGGCAGCCAGGGTCTCGCCGCGTTGATGATTGCTCGCGGGCGACATAAGATCCCTAAGGGGTCTACGCGCCCCGCGACAGCCCATAAAATTTTATTTTTATTTTATTTTTAATTATATAATGTATTTGGGGCCCGGTTTTCGCATACGGGGAGTATTTTAGGACATATTGGGATATTTTAATATATTTTTAGGGTGTCGGTTTATTTTGGAGGGTTGTTATATCAGATCTATGCAAGATCTTCGTTTATTCATGTGGAAATCGTCCAGATCTAAGTTGTTCTTGGTGGATTGAAGCCAAAACATGAAGTTCATAAGAACTCCATGAGGACATCACCCTAGAACACCTCAAATCCACTGATTTCACGGTTAAAAGTTAAGATTCAAAAGATAAAAAGATGAAGTAGTGCGTGTAGATCATAGAAGTACAAGATTTAGGTTGAAAACTTACAAGAATCGCGAGAAATTGAGAGAAAGAAGAGCTTGAGTGCGGCTGGGGCGAGTGAGAGCTGTCACATCAAGTGATGTGACAAGTGAGGGTATTTATAGGGTTTCCCAAAAAGGAAAGTGTAAGGGATCGAGTGGGTCACCGATCGGATGACTGTCCGATCGGGTGGCAATCCGATCGGTTGGCCATCCGATCGAGTGGCTCCGACGATTTGAGTTTCGGCGTTTCGTTTCGTGCGTTGGGTTTTGCGATGCGTTTCGAGTGAGGTTGCGATGTACTAGTATTTAAACAATAATTATCCTATCCACCGCTCATTATATCTAACATGCAATCACTATAAATAACTTGCGCTTAGCGTTTGCGATAGAGTTGCGATTGCGTTTCGATTAATCACCATAAACGTAAAGTAAACATGCACAAGTAACACCTAAGTAACACACACACGTAAAACAATATTCAGAATCTATAATTCAAGGCGCGAATGCGATTGTGATGCGATAAACGATACAACGATTAAACCATGCGATAAATAGCGATAAATCTCGATTATTAATAAGTACTCCATATAATACAACTAATGCGATAAAATAAGTAGATTATCTACAAGTCAAAGAAGTCAAAATAGGAGTTGAGCAAGGAGTGACAGATCGCAATTAGCAATTCTTTCTTCCTTTGACTTCAATCTTGACTTTGACGTTGACTTTCGAAACACGGGGTGTTACATGACCACTCAGTCGTGTTAGCTCGTCAACATGTTTACTCCGCGCTTGTCTTATGTTGACAAGCGCTTTGTATTGGTCATGACACTATCTTGAGTTTGAATAGTTTTACTGGCTAGACTAATTAGTCACCGTCACTTCATACCCTGTCACCCGGGTACACCATATTGCCATCTCCGGCCTTATGTGTGTTTATTATTTCCTAATCGCCTCATACTACCTATGCTTGTTAGAACGCTGCTTTTGACTAAAAACTGAATTTTTAGTTTAATGTTTTCTCTTTGTCTTATGTGATTTACTTGTATCAAGGAATTTATGTCTGAGGATTTATTCCTTTCCGATATTATTTAATGCGGTCCCACACTTACCCCAAATAAACCGTAAGTTCTTTCACTTAGCCTCGTAGGCTATTTCTTTAGATCTTCACCTTTTTAAGGTGAGACCTCTCCATACATTTTCTAAGAGGATGCATAGTACCTTCTCTTATTGGCTTTGATTTTCTTTTATATTTTGATTAATAAAATACAACTTTTTAGCACAAATTTACAAATTAATAAAGTATTGAACTAGTATTGTATACAGTTGTGTGGCTTTTAAGTTTTATTTTATTATTTTATTAATACAATTTATTTTGTTTTTAATAATATTTTTTTATAAATCGAATATGTCGTTGCAACGTACATAGTTTTATTTACGATTTGATAAAAACTTTATACTATCGTATCAAATATATACGAAAATAAAAATGTCATTATATGTACATATTGTTGAATAATATGGGTAAATTAAAACTTTTACAATTTGAAAATAATACAATTTAATATGTACGGATTCGTCGTTTAAAATGACAACGAAACAACATGCGGAAGCTTTTATCTTGTGTGTTCGATTCTTGTATGCCACTTGATCTTCATCCGGGTACTCCTGATATTCACCTAAAATCAAAACCAACTCAAAAGTTAGTCTTGGTAGTTAAATAACAAGTTTAAACGAGTCTGAAATTCAGAATAAACGAATTAAAATTTTGTTTTTGCCAGCTCTGAAGTCTGTCGCGGCCCGTGACAGACTTGACCTCGGCCTTCGCGGGGTGCCACAACCCGTGGCGGGGCGCGACAACTTATGTTATCTCCGTCGTGGGGCGCGACGGCTGTATTTCGACAGAAAGTTGTTCCTTGTTTGCTGCATTCATGCCCAGCTATGATATTCTCACATAATAAACTAAAACATGCATAACTTTCAATCTACTAATCCGATTTACACGATTCTTGTTCCTATACGACCGTAATACAATTACGGACACATTTATCACCTTGGTTCGCAAGAAGATCTGAATTATAAGCTATTGGCTTATAAATCCTTTATGTGATTATTCGACCCGTTTGATTATAACATCATACTATAAATTATATGACAAAAGTATGTCTTGTCCTTTCTGTTGGTGCATATGTCTGTCGACTTCGTCTTGTATCGAGTCTTGTGTCTAGACTAGATAGAATGGAGCTCGGTAGGCTAGTTAATAGGGTTTGAGTGTGGTTGGACCATTCCTCACGAAATGGAAGAATCCATTTCGTACGAAATGACATTTGACCATTTCGTGCGAAATGCCTTGCCTATAAATACTGGGGCTGCCAATTCATTTGTAACGATTCTGATTCCGGTGCCGAGGTGCTGCCGACGTGTCATTTGATCTGTATTCGTGTCAAATCAATAAACAAGACATTAAAAGTGATTTTGTGTGTAAATCAAGCCGATTCGAAGTCGATACGTTAGTTTCCGCCTCTCGTATTGATCGAGAACTCTTCTGAACGACTCGTTTGGTCGTACAAACGATCCTACAAGTGGTATCAGAGCTCAGGAGGAAGAGTTCTTACCAAATCAGCCTGATTTCACCAAAATTTCTGATTTCTACACCTTCTTTTCAAAATTAACCATAAAATCTTGGTTAAAATGGATCGAATTTCACATATAACAAGCAAAACATAGTTTTAAACAATCCTTAAAAGAATCAGACCTAAAATCGACCTAAAACCTGATCAATTTGTCAAAAATCGGACCGATTGTGTGACGTCAGCAGCATTCCGTACGAAATAGTCCATTTCGTGTGAATCAAGACTTCCATTTCGCACGGATTGATGAGATTGTATTTCATTCCATACGAATTGGGACTTCATTTCGCTTGAAAAATCCATTCACTTGAAAGGTCCACCAAGAATCTTCATTTCACACGAATTGGTATCTCATTTCGCTTGCAAAGTGCTATTTCGTTTGAAAAAGGTCATTTCGCTTCAAGTTCATTTCGCCAAATCTCCATTTCGCTTGAAAAGGGCATTTCGCACCAAACTCATTTCGTATCAGTGTGCCATTTCGTTTGAATGTTCAGTTTGTTTGAGGAGCCATTTCGTTTGAATTTACATTTTTCTTGAACTTTGAGAATTTGTGAAAGTTGTTACCGAAACATGGAAGAGGAATTTTACAACGCGTTTGCTACTACTCCAGCTGGCCCAGTCACAGCTGCAGAAACAATTGAAATCGAAAATGAAACGGGAACGTCTCAAAAGCCTCCAAAGCTTATGTACATCGAGGATTTTAAAGGATGGCAAAATCGTTTTGAAAACTGGGTGCAAGCCTATAAGTTTGATGCATGGTGCTCATTAGATGTAGATTACGTTAAACCGAAAAATGAACGTGGGATTGAAAAAGCTTTAAGTGATTATTCAGCGGTTGAGAAATTGAAATACACCAGTGAAAAAAATGATGATTAGCATTCTTCAACAAGCAGTAAAAGAAGATATCTTTGTTTTGCTCCAACATGAAGATACTGCTAGATCAATTTGGTTAGCATTGTGTAACAAATTTAAGGGAAGCGCTGATATGATAAAAAACAAATGTGTATTACTAAAGAAATCATTTGATATGTTTGTAGCATTTGAAGGTGAATCAACAAAAACGACTATCGATAGATATTGGCATCTTGTTCAGGAAATGAGAAGAATGGAAATCAAGAAAGAAGATGATGAATGGGTTGATAAGCTAGCTGATGCGTTACCACAGCATAAATGGGGAACATATTTGTTGATTTTGAAACATATGAGAAAATTTGAAAGCATGAATTTGAGTAAGTTCATTCAGAAGATTGAAGAACATGAATTGGATATTTAGAAAACTGCTATCATGAATAACCCAAATACTCAACAAGATGTTAGTCTATACTATAAAGGAAGCAAATTTGAGACTACTCCGAGTCCGAAGATTAAAACTGCTTTTAGTGCTGATGGCTTTTCTGGAACAAATGTTAGCACAACAACTCAGAGTGGTGGTTATTCAACTTTTGATCCAAACTTCTCAACATCAAGTTCTCAACGACATAGTTCAACAAATCTGCAATACAATGTTACATTGAATATTCAAAATGGTCAAAATCTTTCTCCAGAAGTGGCTAAACAACACATGGCATCACTTGTCACTATGTTAGAGTCATATGAAAGCTTAGTTGCTAGACGAATTGGAAATCCGATGCTCACCAAAGAGGATTATGACCAGATTGATGCTGAAGAACTTGAGTTGATGGACATCAAGTGGTGTTTAGCAAGTGATGTAAGAAGAGCAGAAAAATTCACACAAATCACCGGTAGAGATGATCTTCGTGATGTTGCTACATCTGCGTTAGGGTTTGACAAATCAAAGGTTACTTGTTTTCGTTGTAGAGAAAAGGAGCATTTTAAACGAGAATGTAAAAATAAAGAAGCAACTGGAAGACAAGATCCTTTTGGAAACAATGATTATCATCGAAAATCAGTTTATCATCAGCTTGCTCAACAACCTTCATCATCCCGTGCCATTGAAGATGGAAAAAAGAAAGCTTATCTTGTAAATCAAGATGATGAAAAAGTTGCAGAGGGTTTTAGCCAGGATAAATACATTCAAGATAAGGAATACTTAGAAAAATCAGCTTTTGTTGCTCAAATCTTGGAAGAAGAATCAGTCAAATCTAAGCCGAAAAGAACACCGATTTTTAAGGAATTAGGATGTGATGCAGACACCGATGACGAAGAAGAGTATATCAATAAAGCTAGAAAAGGTCTGGATACTTATAGCTTTAATTTGTTTTTTGCAGATAAAATCAAGATGTTGAAAGAAAAAAGAGCTGCTCGACCGAAGAGAGAATTGAAAAAATTGGAAGCAAGAAGAATTGCTGAAGAAAAGGCAAAAATGGAAGCTGAAAAAGCAAAAGTTGAAGAAAATTCGACAGAAAAGGTCGAAGTTGAAGAGTGCGAAGTAAAAATAGAATTTGATGAAGAACCAATGATTGAGAAGGTGGTAGAGAAAATTGTTGAAGTGGAGAAAATAGTTGAGAAAATCGTCGAAGTTGAAAAAATCGTCGAAGTTGAGAAGATAGTTGAAGTTGAAAAGATTATCGAAGTTGAAAAGATTGTTGAGGTCACGAAACCTTGTCTGAAATGTTTGGAATCATGCAAAGATTGTGAGGAGAAAGACAAGAAGTATCGTGAACTAGAAGAGTAAAAAGAAAAATTTTTATTTGATGTAAAGTATGTAAAAGAATCATATGATGTGTTGAACAAGACGGTTGATAACTTGAACAAAACAAACCTAGAAATGGGAGCTGCTCAGACGATGATGAGTTCAACATTAATGACAAAGCAGAAGGTCATCAATGAGTATATTGAAGATTGTGCAAAACTGAAGCAGGATTTGGAACTCGAAAAGATTGAAAGTGAAAGAATCAAACGATTGATGTTAAGTTATACAACTTGTGATTATTTGATTGATTGAGTTTATCCTACTGTTGCAGGTCTTAAAGCTTTTCAAGATAAAAAGACAGAAGATATGGATACTGGTGAGAAACTAAGTGTCAAGTATAACAAGTGTCCGCCTCCGATCTGGGAAAGTTATTCTCCCAGAATACCAAATGAGGAACGATTGAAAAAGGCTGTCAATATAAAGTTAAAATCTGAAACCACTGATGAGTTACCAGACAACATTGACATCACATACACAACATCTGATACTGATCATGAGTCTGAGTTATTAAAGAAAGTGGTCGATCAGGTGTTGGATATGGATGAAGAGTCAAAGTCGGAGTCTAAATCTGAAAGTTCAAGTTCATCAGACAAGAGTCCAAGTTCACCAGTCAAACGGGTTTACAATAAAGAATTTCTTTTATCAAAAAATAATTTGAATGATGAACCAATTAAGGTAGCATATACTTTGAATGATTCAGACAAATTATATTATGATAAGGAATTTCCAATAAGAAGTGTTAAAACTGAAATGATCAAACAGGTTTTCAAACTAACAGAAATTAATATTTCTGAAATAAAAAATATAAATCTTACTGAAAAACCTAAAAAATACACTTCAAGAGTTCAACAGAGATTGAACAAGAAAAAAGGTTACAGTTCTGGTTCTGGTTTTCAAAAGAAACCAAACCATAACAGTAATTTCAAAAAGAAAGGCATAGGTTTCATTCCCCCAGAAAAACATAAAAACGAGAAAACTTATAAACTAAAAACTAAATTTGTTTCAGGTACAAATTCAAAAGAAGAAGAAAAGAAACAATTCTGGAGACAAACAAACAAAGAGTTTCTTGATGAGAAGAAAAAGAATATGGTGAAAGAATCTGAGAAAAAAGTTGAAAGAAGAACCTATTTCAAATGCCAAGAAGTTGGACACATTGCATGGAACTGTCCAAAACCCAACAACACAAAACAGGGAGTTTCTTCTAACTCAAAGATGAAAGAAAAATGGATTAACAAAACAAAACAACCAACAGAAAAGGTTAAAATGTTCAAAGATTCGACTTTCGACATTAGTGAAAGTTCGAAACGTTTTTAAAAAAGAAAAGTCGATTTGAACAAACAAAAATGGGTTGTCAAAAGTTCAGAGAGTAGTTCGGACAATGAATCTGACTCGTCAAAGTCAGAGGAGTCATTTGTTGAGGAAAAAGTTGAAAATTCCGTTTCAGAAATGAACGAAGAAAACTTTCCATATTTAACAAGAGAAAACCTGAAATCCAAAGTTGGTAAAATTGAGATTTCAGATCAATTCTTTGCTGGTAAGGAAGAATTTGATGCTGACAAGGCGTTTAATGGAAAAGTAAAACATATCTTTGGGAAGATGGTTGATGGGAAGGTAAAGGATGTGAAAGATTTTTACAAATCAAAAAGATGGTGGGATAGAGTTGAATCAAAATCACCCAAGGCTGGTCAGGCTTGGGTGACAGCGTTTACTTAAAATCCTGACTTGCCGGAGCTCCCAGGTTGGTAATTGTGGAGCATGAATCGACATCATTCTTAAAAAAATGTTTTTGTGAAAAGTCCTAAAATTGTTAAAATTTGTCAAGAGAGGACTTGCCGGAACTTCCAGGTTGGTAAGTGTGGAGTAGGAATCGGCATCTTTCTACAAGTGGTATTTCAACCATCTAAGTGGTGGTTATTCTTAAAATTGTCATATTTCAATTTTCGAATGATGTGGTTGAATCAACATGTGATTGAAAAAGAGATTTTCACCTGCAAGTGGTTAATCAAGGTCATTAAGTTGAACTTGATTTAACATTCATTCAAGTGGTTGGAAAACAATGTGATGATCATAACCCCAATCTTTCAAGTGATAAAATCAACAAAACTTATTTTCCGGAAAAACCATTTTGATTAAAACAAACTTAAGTGTTTTGAAATCATAATAGGAAAATAGTTTGTTGTCAGGGGGAGTTCTGCTTGTTTATGCCAAGTGGATGGCGAATTGAAGCAATTCACATCAGTTTGTCAGTTTATCTGTACAGTTTGTTTTCAATTTTTCCTTGAAAATCAAAATTTGAAACATAATTTTGATTTTAGGGGGAGTAAAATTTTAGCAATTTCAAAAATTTGAAAAATCCAAAAAATATGATAAAATCTCAAAATCTAAAAACGTCGGAAAAATCAAAAATGAGTTTTGTTGTGAAAAAAAGGAAATGATAGTACATCAGTGGACTATCACAACACGCTAAAGATTTGGAAAGTCAGAAAGTAATAAATGATCTCACTGCAGATATGTCAGTAGGTTTTTACTCATTCGGTAGATTGTTTTCGAGATATAAACCTAAATTTCAAATACTTACTTATCTCGTGGGGAACATCTCTCGGATATATGGGTAACCCCCGAAATCTTGGTTGACAGATTTTCTATTTCTGACATACTAGGTCTTTGTGCATGATGATATCTGGGGTATTATACCAGGACTTCTGATTTTGCGGGAGCAATAGCCTAGTCCTCGTATAATACTTTGCACAGCTTTAATCTTAAAGCCAACCCTCAGCATAAAAAAATGATGAAACATTAAGAAATGCTAATCATGTGCTGTTGAAGAAAAGATCCCCAAACGGGACACACCGAAAGACGAGCCATCATCTCTTTGTCTGAACAGAAGTTCTAACCTGAGCTCTCATGGTCTCACACTACCCGTTTACAGATATCATTAGTGTATATTCACCTGTAAGACTGAATATAGAAGTCTGGATACGAGAGTATATTCTGAGATGGGACACGCGAATAAGTTTAAGTGATTAAAACATTAATCTCGTATCTCGAAATATTTGAACTTTGTGTAAAAATTTAAGTGGATCAGTATACTGACAATCTACGTGAATCGTTTAGAACTTAAAATGTTTAAAGCTTAATGGTGTTAGTGATTTGTCTCAAAAACTGATATGATCCTCTTACACAAACTCACAAAAATATTGTCTGTAAATATTTCTTTACAGCTTTTCATTAAAAAAAATTCGAAAAGATTTTCGACAACTGATGTTTGGATAGCTGAGTTTCAAAATCCGAGTGCTAAACATGATGAACAACAGGTTTGGGAAAATTTTGTTTGAACAGAAATGATATTCTTTCAAGTGGTCATCAGTAATTAAAAATGTTAAATCATTTTGAATGATATCTTCAAGTGATGGTTTGAGAATTATCCTGCATGTGGTATATAAATTTGTCAAATTATTAAATTTGTGAAATTTATTGTTAGGAAGAGATTTATGCAGGTCCCCGTATCAAAACCTGAGTAGAATGAGAGCCAGGTCACGATCCTAGAACAAGAGTTAAGTAAGACTGCGATCCCAGTTTATTGAAAGGGGGAGTCTGAATCAGATACGGATTATGGATCAACATTCAAGGGGGTGTTTGAATGATAAAGAGACAGTTTGAGATTCTGAAAGAGAAAGAAGATTGAAGGATGCTTACTCTGTCAGATACACGAAGACTGGTCAAGATCGAAGACGTGTTATGCCGAATACTCGACACTGAAGACTTCGTCAACATCCAAGGGGGAGTCTGTTGGTGCATATGTCTTAGTCGGCTTCGTCTTGTATCGAGTCTTGTGTCTAGACTGGATAAAATGGAGCTCGGTAGGCTAGTTGATAGGGTTTGAGTGTGGTTGGACCATTCTGCACGAAATGGAAGAATCCATTTCGCACGAAATGACATTTAACCATTTCGTGCGAAATGCCTTGCCTATAAATACTGGGGCTGCCAATTCATTTGTAACGATTCTGATTCCGGTGCCGAGGTGCTGCCGACGTGTCATTTGATCTGTATTCGTGTCAAATCAATAAACAAGACATTAAAAGTGATTCTGTGTGTAAATCAAGCCGATTCGAAGTCGATACGTTAGTTTCCGCCTCTCGTATTGATCGAGAACTCTTCTGAACGACTCGTTTGGTCGTACAAACGATCCTACACTTTCTACCCATCCCGGACTTGTCAAACATTAGCGTTTTCGCTCCCACTACAAGTTTTGCGCACACGTTTACATTCCCCGGTTTAGTTTGTAACTTTCTAAACACATAGACCAACATTTACCCACTTACTTTATTTTGACCCATTTAAGTTGGGTTGGCATATCGTGTATACCCGTATACGATAAGACACGATACACGAAATCCCATATACGAACACGAACACGACACGATATACACGAAAATTACCTGTTAATACCTGTTAACACGACTGTTATACACGAAAATTACCTATTAATACCTGTTAACACGAACAAAAACACGAACACGACATGCTATCTGAGAGTTACAGAGGGAGTTTAGGGTTTTATTTTTTTAATTGAATGAGGGATGAAAATATAAAGAAATTAAGGAACCCACATGCACATGGCTAATGAGTTTTATTTAATTTAATTTCTTATCGTGTATTAACGGGTATTAACATGTAAACATGTATTTAACCTGTTTATACACGAAAATTAACAGGTAATCTCGTGTCTACCTGTTTGGTACACGATACCTGTTAAGGCCATACACGATACCTGTTAACTTCGTGTAGGTTCGTGTCGTGTATTCGTGTAAAATTGCCAGCCCTACGTTTAAGGGACTTTTAAGCACCCAAGCGTCAAACTTGCTCTTCTCTTTTCACACATCGCATTCCCATATCTAATTAACTATTTATAATCCACCACAACTAATTTTTGTGGTGGATTTAACATAAGGAACCCATTACCCCGAATTTTACCATTCGGTTAGTCATTTTACGGAAAAGACCCATTCTTAGACATTCGACCCACAAAGGTTTATGCCTATAACTTTTATACTTATTAAGGGTTACATAATCATAATTCATGTTCCTAACAACCCATAAGGGTCGTTTGCCTGATTTACCCATTAACGGTGGGTCCTTCTATTTTCACACCCAACAACAACAACAACCATACCCAGTATAATCCCACCTAAAGCGAACCTATTGATAGGGTCTGGGGAGGGTAGGATGTAGGCAAGCCTTACCTCTATCCCAGGGGATAGAGAGGCTGCTTCCAGTGAGACCCCCGACTCCAAAAAAACCATAACCAAGACATAAGCTTCTGGAAAAACATATATAAGCACACAACTACTAAAAAAATGTGGAAAAGAAAAATAATAAAAATAAACACATAAATAAATAAGTAGTTGTTTGTAAAACTACGACGCCGCCGGGAATAAGTGACAACTTAAAAAGCTACATCACACCTTCTATTTTCACACCCCTATTTCCTTATTTTCTCATCCCTAGGTGTATACGGGCCGTATAACATTATACGACCTGTATAGAATGTTGTTGCACAGAAATAGATGCAAATGAATGTTTTTCTTTTTGTTTTACATGTATACGGGCCGTATAACATTATACGAGCCGTATACAATTGTATACGAGCAATACAATGTTATACGACCAAATGTATACGACCCGTATAACATTATACGAGCAACATAGTGTTATACGATCAAATGTATACGGGCCGTATAACATTATACGAGCATTATATACGACCACCCTAAAAGCTTATCTCACATGGTGTATACGGGCAATATAATGTTATACGACCCGTATAGAATAAAATAAACTGACAAAGACTGTTTTGTCAGTTCATTTTATTCTATACGGGCCGTATAACCTTATACAGCTCGTATACACTATGTGAGAATAAGCATTTACGATGTGTGATTATTAGGAACCTTTAATAATCACAAACATTAAAAGATTCTCAATTAATGTTCACTAGCCACAATACTATTATAACAAGCCAAACAGAAAGAAATTACAAAATTAATAACTCCGGGTAACCGCTGCCGGTGGTTAGAGGTCAAACTTGTGGTGGAGATTTGCCGAAAAGATGTGGTATGGACTGGCCTTAAACACCACACCGTCGGTGACACCCCAATAAAAAAAAGTGCACGGGTGTGGGCTACCCACCACTAACACTCCGCCACGTGTCACTCGTTCTCACCTTCTTGAATCAATTTCAGCCCCAAATTAAAAACCCTATTTCTTTTTTCAAATAATCAAAAATCATACCGAAAATTGTTTGTGGCTCAGATTTCTCGGCTCTCACTCGGCTTTTAATTTTAATTTTAAAATTAAAATTAAAATCTTTATTTTTATTCATCTGCTCTCTTCTTCACACTTCTTCTTCTTTGTTCTTCGTTCTGTTACAGATTTCAATCGATCGATCGATCTAGAAGATTCTGTTAGGACTTCCATCAACGGCTACTGTTGGCACAGTTGCATGATGAAGATGTATGATGAATTATCGTGTTCGTAGTCACTGGATTCGTAGATCGGATGACGAGTATGTTGTTTATTAATTTATGCTTCAGTTCTAGGGTTTTAAAAGTTCAAATTGCGATTCTGATAGGTGCAGGATGCTTTTTCGCTTTGTTTACTGATTGAATCTGCTTTTTCTCTGTTTTTTTTATGTTGTGATTGATTGATTTGCGAAGGTTTTGGCATCATCCGGCTCATTTTGGTGAGGATTACTTCTATAGTTATGCTATTGTTTGATGTTTATCATATTAGATTAGTGTTAGTGTGTATGAAGTATGATGAGCTATAATCATTTATATATTGGAATATGTTAACCTAGTTGTGGTTATGAATGCTAATTAGTTATTACTGCATATTTGTTTCATCTATGAAGGATAACATAAGCTATAATCACTAATATATTGAAATATGTTGTCATAGTTGCGGTTAGGAATAATAATTAGTTCATCGTCATCATCATACTCAGTAAATCCCACCTATAACAAAGCTAAGATAGGGTCTGAGGAGGGTAAGATGTAGACAATCTTACCTCTACCCCATAGGAATAGAAAGGCTGCTTCCAGTGAGACCCCCGGCTCGTAGGAATAATAATTAGTTACTACTACATATTTGTTTCTTTATTTTCGTGGATTTGTGTGGTGGTTGTCACAAGTTACATTACATTTCTCGGTCGTGTTTTGCACTAGTGTTAGATTATCAGGTTTATTGTATTAGAAGCGTGTGTTTGTGTGTGTCTGGAGTTTCTATGAGGTAAAATTGAGATATTGGAATATGTTAACCTAGTTGCGGTAATTAGTTACTACTACATATTTGTTTCTCTATTTTGTGGATTTCTGTGGTGGTTGTTACAAGTTACATTACATTTCTCGATCGTGTTTTGCACTAGTGTTAAATTATCAGGTTTATTGTATTAGAAGCGTGTGTGTGGAGTTTCTATGAGGTATAAATTGAGCTATAATCTTTGGTATAATGGAATATGTTAACCTAGTTGCTTTAGGAATGGTAATTAGCTATTACTACATCTGTGTTTCTCTATGTCCATGGATTTGTGCTGTTGTTGTTACTTTACGTTTCTGGATGGTGTTTTGCACTAGTGATAGATTGTCAGGTTTTGTTGAATACTACAACGGCTAAGCTATTTGGATTTGGATTCTACGAGGGGGCTTTTGTATCCCCTACGTGTTCCACAGGATTTGAAGCAGCTGCCATAGATGGACCCCTACTCCTCTGCACCAGGGGAAAATCCTAACATCAAGGTTTTCTGTTTATTTCACTTAACACAAATCATCTATCTTAGCCATGTTATCTGTAAAGTAAAACCAAATATTTTTGTTACAGACTAGAAAACCCTATACGATAACGAAACAACGCGAAAGATGGACAGAGGAGGAGCATAATAGTTTTTTAGAAGCCCTGAAGTTATACGGGCGAGCTTGGCAACGGATAGAAGGTACCAACGGTTTTCGACACTTTTCTTTGAACTAGAATCTAAGAAAAGTTCTTTAATTAATTGGAGACACTCGTTTTTATTGCTAATGCAGAACACATAGGAACCAAGACAGCAGTCCAAATCAGAAGTCATGCACAAAAGTTCTTTACAAAGGTCATTTAGTTTCTTTAACATATATGTTTCATAAGAGAATGCACTCTTCTTTGTTGGTGGTTTTAGTGTTATTCCCATATTATTGTAACTAGATTTGCAAATAAGAACAAAGGAATTCTATGGTGTTTTAAAGGGTACGTTCTGCTTACTTTATTTTTTTGTTTTATCGTAATAGTTGGAAAAGGAGGCTGAAGCTAAAGGAGTTCCAATAAGGCAATCTCTTGACATCGAAATTCCTCCTCCACGCCCTAAACGGAAACCGAGTTATCCGTATCCTCGAAAGACTCGTACTCAGGTGGCAGAAAAGGATGCGAAACCAGCAAGTTTAGTTTCTTCTTTGCAATCACTGGATCTCGAGAGAAAACCTCTTCCCGAGGTATATCAACACATTCATTTAATATATGCTTGTATAATATATACCCGTAGGTGTGCTTGTGCTTACTTCATTCAGTTTCTTTCCATACCAGAAAACCAGTCACCAAGAGAAGCTAGAAAACGAAAAAACAAACGAGGAAGCTCAAAATGGTACCACATGTGCATCCTTGTCCTCAGAAAATGAAAATTCCGTACCAAGGTCAAATCATGAAACAAATACATCTTACATCACGATTGAAACTAGAAAGCATCAAGAACTAGATCAAGATGGCATTAAGCACACAAATATTACATCTAATATTTCATTATACGAGAGCTCACACCTTGCGCATGAAAATATCATTCAAGGTCGATATCCTGATATGCCACCTGTGAATCTGATAAACGATACACCCGGTGTGCAGAGTTGTTACCCAAGGCATGTCCCTGTACAAGTCGTAGATGGAAATCATGAATCAACGGTTGATAACTCTGGAGAAGTTCATGATCACCCGAACCCGTACCTATCTGTTAACATAGCAGCATCTGCAACTAGTGGCCATCATAATGATGCTACACTTCATCCTCCTTTCACCCCTTTTAGTGATAATCAAGAGAATTATAGATCGTTTATCCATTTTTCATCGACGATCTCTAGCCTCATTGTTTCAACTCTGCTACAAAATCCCGCCGCCCATGCTGCAGCAACCTTTGCAGCTAAATTCTATCATCCCACAAATACGGAAGCTTCCTCCGCAGATTCTTTTTCACGAGATCAGTTGAATCCTGATACTGGTACTACTCCTAGTATGGCTGCTATTGCTGCTGCTACTATAGAAGCTGCAACTGCATGGTGGTCCGCTCACGGTCTGCTCCCTGTTTGCGCTCCCTTTTTCCCAGGAGGTTATTTTTGTACATTTGCGACACCGATAGATGGAAATCAAGCCAATAACGAACGAGAGAAGGCTCCTTTAGAAGAGAAGATGAATGCAGAAAAGACGGAATCTTCATCAGAGGATGACGACTCTGATGGGAAATTAAATACTGAAGCAAGTCCGGTTGAAACCAAGGAAACGGAAGAAACGGAAACAGTCGTGACTATTCTCGGAAAACCAGTGGACCGGTCTTCTTGTGGTTCTAACACCATTTCCAGCAGTGAAATGCAAGAAACTAAAGTGTCGGATGTTAATGAGCCTATTTACCGTAGGGGTAGAAGCACTATTAACCCAAACGATTCATGGAAGGAAGTGTCAGAAGAGGTAAGTAACTTACTTTATCATATCTTCTGGAAATTAGAAACAGATATATAATATAATATGTATTTATGTATGTTTGTCATACAGGGACGACTTGCTTTTCAAGCCCTCTTTTCTAGAGAAGTATTGCCACAAAGCTTTTCTAATGCTCGTACAGTAGCAGAGAATGATCAACCGAACTGTGAGTTGGACCTAAACAGAACGAGCCAAGAACCTACGGAGAGTAACGGTAATGAAGGGGTCTTGAGAATGGGAGTGGGGAGTGTGAAGCTGAACGTTCATCATACGGGATTCAAACCGTACAAAAGGTGTTCGGTTGAGGCTAAAGAAAGCAGCAAGATTATGTGTGCAGGCGGTCAAAATGATGAGAAAGGTCCAAAGAGAATGTGTTTAGAAACAGAGGAATCAACTTAATTATGAATACAGGACGGGTGTGACTGTTGTATATCATGTTATCCTTACCCTAAAACTCGCTAATCTTATTGTGTAGCTTGTGGGGTTCTATATCTTTTTACATTTTCTGCTGAATATCCACCATTGATTATGCTGAATGTATTGGACTTAATTCTCTTCCTCCTCCTAACCACTGGAGAATCAAAATTCAACTTCTCGAAAATGCATACTTTCTTTCACCTATCATATCATATGAAGATGCTTCTAGATATTGAATGATGAAATGGTAACACGATGAAAAAAGATTGTAACAACTAAAAGTTCTTACAACCAGATTCGAAATTCCATGCCTTAGCTTTTATAAACAGGTACCGGAGGCTTGTTTACTGAAGTACTGCTTTGTTTTCGTCCAGGTATGACTTCTATTGAACAATATAGTAATATGCTATTCTCCAAATAATTTCCCATAAAGCTTTAGATACACACAACCTTTTTATCAGAGGCGTCTCTGAGAATTTACGTACCCTGTTCGAGCTTGAAAAAATGTGCTCTTCCATAATGTTTTATTAGTATTTTCTTTTAAATCAAATTAGTATTGGGCTCAATAAACTTAATGCCAAGTGGGCTAAATTTTAAACCATAAAAAATGATTTGTAAATGGGCATATATTGGAATTGCTATGTGTTTGTTTACTATTTAAAAAAATAACATATATATATTGGATTTTTTGTTAAATCGCGTACCCCTCAAAATCACGGGTCTTGTGCGGAGGTCCTCCCAGGACACCATCATAGCCGCCCATGCTTTTTATCAATTGGAATTTGGCTCATATGCTCATTTTGTTTTGTTTTACGTTTAACTATAACTATATATTCCAATGCGGAGCTAGGGGTGTGAACTCTAACATGATACGAATCTAATACGAAATTAGCAGGTTTGAGTTTAGTCTAAATGAGTTTGGGTTAATTTTGGTTCGAACCTGCAAAAAGCACGTTAGCTAAACAGGTCAGGTTCAGGTCAACCTAATTTTTCATATGCACGTGTGATGCTTCACTTTCGGCTTCTAGTGCTTGTACGCTTTGGTTTGAAGGACCTTATCCTCCAATTTAACGGTCCGTATCTCTTTTACAGGCAAGGAATACCAGCACAAGATGACAGAAGCATGGGTAGAATCAGGTGGGTGGGGGATAGGTGGAACTAACCTAAACCATAAATAAAGCCAGCAGTTGAGCAAAGGGATTTTGCATGTTTGGTTCAGCAGTTCGGTTTACTTTGGACACACACGTCACCGGTTCTATGTTGATGGCTGGGTTCCATGTTGATGACGAGGTCGAGGGATGCAGCTGACGTTGGACGTGAGACCTGCCGGCTTAAAGGATGTTGGGGGTCTTAGGGGATATAAGGGTAAAGATAATAAAGAACCCTAGATATATTTCTTATATCATATGCATAAGTACACTCTTTAAAGGAGTATTTTGACCTTTTAACTGTGTGAGTAACTTTCAGATGATACAAAAAATTGCACTCTAGTGAAGGTAAAACTTGGAGCCACATTTTCAACATATATATTAGTTGTCAATGCAGAAAGTCAACAATTTGTCAATTTAGGTTACTAACTTATATGGTTAGCGTAGGGAAGGTGTGTGTTTGGAAAAAGAATTTCACTCCTATCCAAACGACCCTAAACCAAAAAGGTTAAACGTAGCAAGAAAGGATATTGAACGAGTTTTTAGTGTCCACAAAAGTCGTTGAGGGTATAATTCGAAACTCTACACGACCAAACATCCTATAAAACATAGGAAAATAATGTATACTTACATATAAGGAACTGCATAGCCAAGATACCCACCACAACCTACTAGCGGATCTCATGAAGCACATTTCAAAAATCCACATACCCAACATCGACAACTAGTTTATTTTATTTACTTATAAACTTTTTACTAATGAAGTTTTAGTATTGTAATATTTTTTGTTAATGAAATCTAGTTTTTAGTTTATTTGTAATAGTTTTTCTTTATTTTAAACGTTTTACTTAAAAAAAAAAAAGATTTAGGGATTAATTGCTAATGATGCAAAATATGAACATTTCCATAGCTTAAGTTGATATGATGACAATGTACACGACCAAACTCTAAATGTCAGACATTTGACATTTACAAGTGCAACATGTCTGTCAATGAAACAATTGTACATAAAATCATGCCTATCATCATCATCATCCCATGAGTAGTTGTTCCAATTATTATGCACCAACCACGAGCAACGCTACATCTATATACATGAGTGCTTGATCCTAAAAATTTCAAGATTACTTGAGTCACTTCTATACCTGATATTGATTAAATGGGTTAAATAACAAATATCTTAGGCATCACAACATCTCTTAAACGACTTGATTGTCCAACTAATTCATACATTATCTATATGAATACAAATTATCTATATGAATACAAATTCTTGATGAATAGTGATTTGTTAATTTTTAAGTATTTATTTTTTATTTTTAGTGATATTTTATTTCTTATTCATTTACCTTAGTAATAAAATAGTAGTTTATAATTCTTGTTGTTTTTATGGTAGTATTTTATTTATTTAGCATTCAATTTGATTATTTGTTAACTTTTTGTAAAATTGTAAATCTAATATATGCCTATTTATTTTTTAAGGTTCCAAGTTATTTGCCCGTGCATTGTGATGGTACGTTACTACGAGCGTTGGGTCGGTATCGGTTTGATTTGTTGCAGTACCGGTACGATTTATATACTCGGTATAGAAATCAACATGTGTTGTTCTAACTGTATCAATCGATTCAGATTGTAACGATCCTGGTACCTATATTCATTTATCGTAACAGACAGAGTCGTAAAAATGAAAATCTTTTGAAAACGGAAACGATAAAAATGAATACAGGTATCGGTTCCAATGTTGTTTGGGACGGTAAGCCATCGTTAACTTGATTATTCGTTAACTTTTTGTTAAATTGTAAATCTACATCTATGTTTATTTATTTTTTAAGATTGCAAGTTATTTGCCAGCGCATTGTGATGGTACATTACCGCGGGCGTTGGATCGGTATCGGTTTGATTCGTTACAGTACCGATATGCTTTATGTGCTCGGTATAGAAATCAACATGTGTTGTTCGAACGGTATCAATCGATTCATATTGTCACGATACCGGTACCGATATTCATTTATCGTCACAGACAGAGTTGTAAAAATGAAAATCTTTTGAAAACGGAAACGATAAAATGAATATACGTATCGGTTCCAATGTTGTTTGGGATGGTACGCCATCTATTCAATATCAGTTCATCGAAAGAAAAAAACAACAAAGATAAATACTGGTACCGAACTGATGTTGTTCATTCGATTTTGATTTGGGACGGTACGCCAGTTTATCGAAAAAAAACAATAAAAATAAATACAGGTACCGAACTGATGTTGTTCATTCGGTTTCAATTCGGTTCACTACGATATCTATGATCAAACAAGAAACCATAAAAAGTAATAAATAACGGTACTGATGTTATTCGGTTCGGTACGGTACGGTATGGTAGCGATATGATCTTAACTTATTGAAAGCAAAACAATAAAAATAAATACCAGTATTCGATACAAATATTGTTCAGTTGGTTTGGATTCGGTTTGGTACGATAGCGGCACAATAGTAGTTTTCAAAAAAGTTTATATGGCAATGGTGAAAAAATATACATAGGACGCAAACGAACTAAACCGATATTAACTTCAACTGAACATCGGTACCGGTATCGATTTCGCTTTTATTGTTTTCGATCGATGTAAGGTTTTCTCTTTCGTTTACTACAACGAGTGCCAGTATTGTAACGAACCGAATAGAAACCGAATGAATTCCCGCCGCGAAGCGCGGGGGAATATCACTCGTTTATATAACAAATATAAGGTTTATGTCATATACTAAAACACGAGTCTCGAAAACATCATGAAAGATAAAAATTTTAACACTACACGATAAAAAGGCGATAAAAGAGTGTGTATGAAATAGAAGGTAAACGGACAAAAAAAAAGTACGCCATTATCTTTTTAATAGAAATAAAAATAAGAGTTAAATGTCATTTTAGTCTTTGTGGATTTGGCCATTTTACCAGTTTAGTCCAAAGGTTTGAAATGTTTGCCATTTTAGTCAAAATAGTTTCAAGCGTTGCCATTTTAGTCTACTGGGTTAACTCCGTCCATTTTTTAATATGATCGAATTGCCCTTCTAGTTAACAAAATTACATTTAAAATGAAACCAACTGGGGTAGCCCAGTTGGCCACCGACACCCACCTCTTCCCAAAGGTACCGAGTTCGAGTCTTGGGAGTGGCATATGTCGCCTAGGGTAAGAACTCGGCATGGGGAAGTCACCGCGGAGCTAGCTTGGTCGGGTAGCGGCTCCCGGAGTGAGATCACTCCGGCGGTTGGGAGGACCGTGCACTATCCCCCCACCCCCCAATTACATTTAAAATGACCAAAATGTCCTTCTAATTAACAAAATAAAAGTATGGAGTTAACTCAGTGGACTAAAATGTCAACGTTTAAAACTATTTGGACTAAAATAGTATCGTTTTAAACCTTTAGACTAAACTAACAAAATAACCCAAATTATAGGAACTAAAATGACATTTAACTCTAAAAATAAAATAAATATAAAGTAATTACACACGTCATCCGCTGAGCTAGTTGGAGGCTGGAGGAACTTGTGGTGGAGATTTGATCAAGTGTGAATAAAAAGCGCATGGGTGGTGGTTACCCACCACTAATATCTCTCCACGTGTCAATCAATCTGACTCCCGTGATAGATTCCAGCCTCAAATTAAAAACCCTTTTATTTCCCAAACAAGTAAAAAAGTCAAGACCCTCATTTGTTTGTGGCTCACATTCCCCCAAAATTCCAACAGATTTATTATTTTTATTGTTATTATTGCCTGATGGAAGTTATACGATGATCATGATCAGATTCTAGATCGAACGGTGAGTATGTAATTATGTATCAGTTTCGATACATCTGCTACAGTTTTTAGGGTTTATAAGTTTTATAACTGCTCTGTTTTGTTTTCAACTGATTGAAGCTCCTTTTTTCATTTTTTAATGATTTTTGTAGGTTTTCACATCATCCGGCTCGTTTCGGTAAGGATTTTACAGTTGATTATTACTATTGTTTTCGGATGTTACACAGAATTGAAGAGTTTGTGTGTGTGTGTGTTTGGTGATTGAATTTCTCTGTAAATAGGTAGAGGTATGTATGTGTATCAGTTGTGATCTCACTAGAATGAACATGTGGCAATTCCTGACCTATTTATTTAAGACAAGATTAAACATGTTTAATAAAAAAGTACACTATGTTATTTTTTTTTTTAATTTTTATAAGAATGATTAAAATTAGGAGGCAAGGCTCTATCATTTCTCCTTCTTGGTACATAAGAATAAGATATAAAGTAGTTAAACGAGTTGTATTCATGTTTGATGTTTGTGTTAAACTGATTCGTCTTTGACCTGATTAACATGATTAGACCTGTTTTGCCGGTCCTAGCTTGGAATCAAAATATATATCAGGCTGACAGAATTATGCAACAGAAACTAACTATATAACTATAACTGGTAGTTGTCAATAGCGTTGGTAGCGCCCGCTATAGCGAATAGCGTAGCATATAGGCGAAGGGTCGCTGGTCTGTAGCGATAAATAGTGGGGGTTTTATTTTTATTTCTTTTATTTAGATGATTAGTGATAACGTATTTTAGCACTTTTATACATATTTGCTTATTGGTGTGTTAAAGATAGTTAAAAAAACAAAAATTCTACCCCTTTATCACTAAACATGAAATAGCGCGCGCTATTTCGTCGCTATTGCTACGTAGCATATCGGGTAGCCTGTCACTATGGTCCGCTATTCGCCATTGACAACTATGAGCTGACTACTCTAATACTCTTGATTTTAACAGTTAAAGAAAACATCGCTATGACAGTGTGGTTAATGATTAAATTTCTCTTTTAACAGATGAGGTATGTGTATCAGTTGTGTTCTCACTACAATGAACACATGAATAAAATATATATAGGAGACTATATATCAAAACATATATTGATGTATTTGAATGTTCATATCAGTTAATTAGTATGTCGTCTTTGTTTCTCTCCATGATCGAACTTATGCTTTTGTTACATTGTCTTTTGCAGTAGCGATGAAAGAAAGCGTTTGTATGTCCTATTTGTTGCGGAGTATTTGAAGCCGGTGTCACTAGATGGAATCCTGCTCCTCTTGGGAAAAACTCAACATCAAGGTAATTTTTATTTTATACCAAAATCATGAATCTTATGGATGTTTTCTGTGAATTACAATCGAATTTATTCCAGACTAGAAAACCCTATACAATAACAAAACAACGTGAACGATGGACAGAAGATGAGCATAATAGTTTTTTAGAAGCCCTGAAACTATATGGGCGAGCTTGGCAACGGATAGAAGGTACCAAGGGTTTATGGAATCTTTCAATCCTTGCCTTTAATTTCTCAAAAAAGAACCTTATTCAGTTACTCTTGGTTCATGCATCTGCAAATTTTATTTGGTTTCCTCCCTTGATGTGATTTTGTTGACACCCTTTGTCACCAACGTACGTATGATAACCTTTAATTGATTGGGAACGTTCTTTTACGTTGCTAATGCAGAACACATAGGAACCAAGACTGCCGTGCAAATCAGAAGCCATGCGCAAAAGTTCTTTACAAAGGTTCGTCATTTAGTTTCTTTTGCATATGTGTTTTATATTCCCCTTACCTGCTCAAGAAGAGTACATCTGATATGTTCTAAACTTGAAATTAACAACATTAATCAGATTTATAATATAGTTTTTTTTTTTTTGTTTGTTACAACTAGCTTTGTAACAAAACTTCCCTTTGTAACTAGCTTTATTACATGACCTCCCTTAAGAGGTGAAAGTTTTAAGAATTTGCATCACTGGCTTATATAGTTGGAAGTGGAGACGGGTTGACGGGTTAGAAGCAAACTGGATCGGGTATGCATTTGGGTTGGACAAAATGGATAGTTGAAGGCCATGTCCTTTGTTGCAGTTTCTTATTATACTTCTTTAGTTGTACTCTCTGCAGTTTCATTAGTACTTAGCATCTATTTTATTCCCTAAAATAGATCATGGTTATAATGGTCAGTTTGTTTCATTTGTGTGTATATATATATAAAACGTTGTGATATCAATGGACAGTGAGTTTATGTTTGAGAAAATAAATTTTGTTGTTTTATCTCTTGAGTGTGAGTTTATCTCTTTAGTTGTGTTTATGACTGAGTTTTTCAAAGGATGTTTTATGAATGTGTTCTTTTTAAAACATACCATGAAGCTGTCTTTCTATGTCTTTTAATCGCCTCTTCTCTAAAATCTATCGTATAATTAAGGTCTCCTGTCTACATGTGGAGCCGAAATCTGAGTCGGTGTTATGTGAGCTTTCAGCTGATACCAACCCTGTTCTTTTATCGTTATTATTTATACTTCGTTTAAATGTACAACGCCCCTTATGAGTATAATCAAGTAAGTTTCCTGGAAGTCTTATATCTATTAGTCAAATTATATTAAACATATATTGTTCCTTGTTTTTTCCCTAAAAACTACATGCCCACTGTCATTCTATCTGTAATTTTAACTCAGTCGCGTTTGATAAAGTTTTCTCTTCATAGCAATTGGTTTCTCCAGCTTCCATGTTTAGTATGTTGCTTTAGTCAGCTTAAAAAACTGGCAAATTACAATAGCGGTTATCGGGCCTTCCAAAACAGCGGTCAAGAATAGTGGAATCGCTATTATTGGCGCTATTGATCGATGTGACCGTTATTTTAGATGCCTTGGTTGATGTGGACTCGGATGAAGATTTCATGGCTTACGATTAGATCATGTTTCAAATAGTGGCACTTTTGAGTTTTTACTTTTAATATTACTATTAATATTATATATCTGTATATATAAATTCTGCATGATATAAAATTACCGATATCCCACCACGATAACCTATATCTCAAATATCGGCCCTTGACTGCTATAACTGCATAGAATTCTTAGCACACGGGTTATATGTGATATATAATTTGGCTTACCGTAATTTCCTTTTAATTCTAATAGTTGGAGAAAGAGGCTGGTGCTAAAGGTGTTCCAATAGGACAGGCGCTTGACCTGGAAATTCCTCCTCCACGCCCTAAACGGAAACCGAATTATCCTTACCCTAGAAACACTCATACACGCGAGCCAGAAAAGCCACCAACTTCAGTTTCTTCGTTGCAAGTACCGAATCTCGAGACAAAACCACTCCCTGAGGTATACATATTTTATTCGCATATTCACTTGCTATCGCTCGTATGTGCGCTTCATCAGTTTCTTTCCATTCTCAGAAAACCAGCTACACAGAGAATCCGGAAAATGAAAAAACCGTACCAAATGAAAATTTCAACACCGTTGAAACCGGAGAGCAAGATGGTGTAGTTGACGGCACACACTTTGCACATGAAAATATCGTTCAAGGTCAATATTCTGATAAGCCTGTGAGTTTAATAAACCATATACAGAGTAAGCAGACGTACCCAAGGCATGTTCCTGTACAAGTTGTAGATGTACATCAAGACGTTAGGGCAAAAACTAGCGTTCCCGATCCCGCTAACCTATTAGTTAACATAGCAACAGCATCTGCAAGTAGTGTGCAAAATCTTAACAGTACCCTTGATAATCAAGAGAATTACAAATCGTTTCTCGATGTTTCATCGACTATTTCTAGTGTCCTTGTTTCTTCTCTGCTGCAAAATCCTGCCGCCTACGCTGCAGCAAGCTTTGCAGCTAAATTTTATCATCCTGCTAATACCGCAGAAGCTTCCTCTGCAGATTCGTATTCAAGAGATCAGTTGAACCCCGAGGCTACTCCTAGCATGGCTGCCATTGCTGCTGCTACTGTAGCAGCCGCAACTGCATGGTGGTCAGCTCATGGTCCGCTTCCGGTTTGTACTCTTTTTTACCCTGGCGGTTATTTTCAGACGCCAATGGAAGAAAATCAAGTAAGAGTAGCCGATACCAGAAGAGAAAAGGCGGCTCCTTCAGAAGGTGTCATGCAAGAAGAGAAGACGGATATCGAAGAAGATCTTCATGATTCAAACAAAACTAACATTGGAAAACAGATTGACCGGTCTTCTTGTGGTTCAAACACTAGTTCCAGCAGTGAACCTGTTTCAGAAAAGCATGGGAAAGAAGCAGAAGAAACTAAAGGGTCAGATGTTAAGGAGTCTATTATTAGCCCAAACGAAACATGTAAAGGGGTCTCCGAAGAGGCAAGTTACTCTAACCCATGTCACATCTTCTGGAAACTAGAAACGGAGATGGATCGACAGCGTATAAACAAGAACAGTGAGTTAGACCTAAACAGAATGAGTCAAGAACCAGGGGAGAGCAACGGTTTTGTAGGTGAAGAAGGGGTATTGAGAATGGGATTGGGGAGCGTGAAGGTGAACGCTCGTCATATGGGATTCAGACCGTACAAGAGGTGTTCGGTTGAGGCTAAAGAACGCTGCAAGATCGTGACAGGTGATGAAAAAAGCCCAAAGAGAATGTGTTTGGGAACCGAGGCTTCAAATTGATACAGGAAGGTTGTGTGTTGTATATTTTATAAGCCTAGTCTTAAACCTCTCCAAACGTTTTCGTGGTATATAATCTTTTTTACATTTTTAGCTGAAGGTGCAGTATAGATTATAATGTATTGGATATAGTTCTTTGGAGAAGGAAAACTTTCAACTTGTGCATATTTTGAACATTAACTTTTAATAAAAAGAGCGACTTATGGTCCTCAAATGATAATACAGGTTGTATATACTTCGAGCGCAAAGGCCCAAGTCTCAAATGAATGGCCAGGTAAGTAAGATGATTATTTGTCTATGCTTCCTCTCATTAAAAATCTGAAAAATTATTCTATAGTTTGATTAATGTGGTTGAGGTTAATATACATTGCATATATTCCTGGGCAAGGGCATATAAGCTCTACAGGTAGCTCGATCGTCAAAAGGTACACGAGAGTTTTGAGGACAGGTTAGTTATCTGCTGCTTCTTTTCCTATGTTATGTTGTAAGGGCATTGCAATGCAGCCTCAAGAAATATCAATTTAAATCAGTGCCCATGATGGAGAACCCTGAGTAGATGAACGGTCGAGGTTTGGGGCATATCAACGATCCAAACCTATATTCTCCTACTACCCAATCCTATTTGTATCACAATCCAGGCATGTTCCCAAAATACAACCAGAGCCGTCAAAGAAAAAAAGAAACAAAAATGATAATCAAGAATGTCCGGCAATGAGCAAGTATTTTGTGGGGAATGGTTGAGGAAACACGAGCGTTTTGTAATATTTCGGAGGATCCAATAAAAGGTTACATTTTTTATTACAAACCCTATATATCTATATATTTAATTCCTTTCAAAAAAAATATATATATATTTAATGAAATATGTTTTAGTTATTTATTTATTTTTCTATGAATGTATCTAATGCACAAACGGGTCAAATTTTTGGAACTATGTTACCAAAAGATTTCACCTGTTACCCAAAAGTAGATTCAGTTAGTTTGAACTTTGAAGTGGATGGACATGAATAAAAAGCTCTCAAATTTCAACAGTATTTACAATAACGCCTACATCTATCAGCCAAGTGGGACAAGTGACGCCGAAGTTTTAAAGACGGCTTATGCAAGACACATGACCAAATTTAAAGGACCGCTTACCCCACGTCCTAGCCTTGGGATATTGTAAAAAAGTGTCCAAAGTGGACACCCGAGGTTGCATTGATGAAAAGGTCCAATACATGCCATTGGTTCAGATGAGTTTTGCAACATTAACATTAACAATGATCCCATCCTCTTTGACGAGGACGAAATACAAGAAACTCAATGCCCAATCGGGAGGGACAAAGTGAGATGGAAAGCTTCATCGTCAAAGAAAGCTCCCGAAGGGTTCTCCAAATTGGATAACTTGATGAGTCACCTCGTCGAATTTAACAACATACAAAAGGAGAAGCTAAAGATTAAAAAAAATATGTTGAACAAGCGGCCGAGAGGGAGATGGAGAGGTCTCGCTAGAGAAAGAAGCAGCCTAGAGGCAAAATTTCAAGACCTCAACGTCGAACACCGATAATCTTCCGCCTCTAGAAGGTGAACCGGGGGAAAGTCGAAGCAAAACATTTCAAGAATACTTGGTCTTATTTAGTTATTTATTATAATTTGCAGTTTATTTTTTTTAATTAAGTAGTTTATTAATGAAAAAGTATTTTATTTAATTACTGAATTTATAATTTTATTTTAATTATTAAATACTTAAAATAATATAAAAAGAGAGGGATGATTGGGGTGAAAGGTGTGGGTGCGGGGAGTGATGCGGCAAATGAGTTTGCCTCGCAGGAACACCGCCGTCATCAACCTAGACACCTCATGGGGGAGTGAATTCGGGGAGTATTCACCCCATGGAGGAAAGAGGAGGGAAGAGTAGAGAGGGTTGTGTATAGTTGGCCCCACTATCTTCCAATCAATCATACATTTTTTTTAAGACCGAACGTAGTGAGGCGTTTTTCGCCCCGAATTCCGCCCGAAAAGCCGGCACCTCCGCCCCCGTGGGCGTGTTTGGCCAATTTTTTGTGTGGCGTGTTTTAAATAACGCTATAGGGGCAAGGTTTTGACCAATCAGATTCATTTCCATTTTTGTAAAACCAATCAAATTTTTTTGATGTTTTATTTATTTAATTTTATTACAAACATAATGCCCCACAATGTCCACATCCCCACTACACCCATTTTAGAAAACGCCCAATAATGCCCCATTGCTGACTGGGCTGTCGCATGACGCAAAACGCCCAAGGGTGAATCATGCCCACTACGTAGGGTCTAAATGGTTTGGGCGAAACCATCCTTTGTGATTAAGGGCAAGAAGAGAGTTGGAGAGGGAACTTGAGATGACAAGAAATCATTAGTGGGAACTCAAGGGGTGACCACCCCTCTCACCCTTAGGCCGGTGGGTGTGGCTTAGCGTCACCCTGCCACCTCAGCCACCATAGCGCCCTGGGGCGCCACCGACCACACCGCCGCTGTTGGGGGGGGGGGTCATGGCCCTTCCGCCAGCACGTTAACGAGCAATTTTTAGGAGATCGAGGTGAGAATGGTCAAAATGGCCGTTTTTTGGAGTTTTGTTGGCTGATTTGCAAGTTTTTTTGGAGGGAAGAGGTATGCTTTGCAGGTTTCATGGCTTATGGGAGAAGGTAGGTGGTGAGGTGTGAAGAGGTATGAGGGAGAAGACAGTTGTCTTTCTTTTGCAGGTTTTAAAGGGTTTTTAAAAAGGAATTTTAAAAAGGTTTTGTTTTTTTTAATGGGCTTTTGTTTTGGTGTATTTTTTTGTTTTTAAAAAGGTTTTGTGGAATATTAAAAAGGTTTTGTTTTGGCTACAAAGTCTATTTTTCCTACAAAGTGTAAAAAGTCATAAAACATCATAATGTCAACCATAAAACACACCTAAAATCCACAAATAACAAAATGAAGATTACTAAAACGTCATATTTGTGGGTCTTGTGTTGTGTTTTGGATCATAAAGCTTTAATTATCGAATGACTAATATTAGTGTATTCTATGTTGTGTTTTATATTCAAAGTTCTACGATGGTGTGTTTGAAGTTTTATGGACTGTTAGGGTTTGGATATTGTAGTTTAGTGATGTTCACTCTGTTATTTGTGGGGGTTTAGTGTGTTTTATGGCTGAAATGGTGGTGTTTTATGACTTTGTACACTTTATAGGAAAAATTGACTTTGTAGCCGAACCTCACCCTTATTTAGTGGCATATAAATTAAAAAAATAAAAAAATATAAATAAAAATAATAATAATAATTAGGTAATAATGATGGGGGCTCTATATCACACCCTACAAGTTAAAGGAAAAGGCTTTAAAGCCCCCTGTATGACGTGCCGTTAACGTGACGCTGAGGTGGCGATATAAAGCCCCTAATGACTTTATACCACACCCTCCAGCCTTATGATAATGGTGAGGGATGAGTGTAATAATACTTATTTTTGTATTAAATAAGTAAATAAAAAAGTGTGAGAGATGAGTGATGAGTGGTATATGGGTTTCCAAGTACAAGTTGAATTCATATTTT